>NW_025195750.1:0-4535 GCF_004010195.1 Chiloscyllium plagiosum
GTCCGGGCTGCCCGGGGGGAATTTATGGGCCTTCCCCTCCCCGCCCACCTTGGTGGTCATGGGGCCTGAGGTCCCTCCCCCCAGCCTTCCCCGGAATACGATTGGCTGGGGGAAAGACAGGGGGCGTGGCCAGGGTGGGGAGGGTCAGTTGTGTCACTTCCTGCCCCACCCCCGGTTTATCAGGTGACGGCGGGCGGGCAGTGACGGCCGGCGGGCAGGGCGGGCAGAGCAGGGGCCCAGTTCCCTCTCCGGGGCCTGGAGACACGGTCGCTGCAGGAGGTGGGGCAGCGGTGGTTCCCCCCAGGTTAGTGCCAGGTATGGCTGGGTGGGGCAGGGCTTGGGGCCCCCGGGCCAGGTGTTACAACGCCAGGAGCAGGTGTTGAAGCCCCAGGGATTTCTCTATTGGGGTGGGGGGTGGATTTGGGGTCACTGGGGCCAGGGCCAGGGCCAGGGCCAGGGTCAGGTACGGGTTTCGGGGGTCAGGGTTCCCGTGCCGGGGCAATGCTGGCACATTGTTGTGATGGGGCGGGGCAGGTCGTGGGCTAGGGGTCAGGGAAGGGGATAGGGTGGTCTCCCCGTGGGCGGGCCTGATGCGTCACGTCTTCAGCGCCTTCTGGCCTGTCGGATGCTCACCACCCTCCCTGCCAGAGGCTGGAGCATTGGATGCCTCCGGCCTAGCCTCCGGTGCCAGGGCTTGTGGTGTTGACTTCTGGGGAGGGGGAGTGGTGGCACCACCATCATCTGTTGGCGTGGCTGGGCAGCCTTCTGGATGGGGCAGTTTTTTCTTATGTGCCCCACCTTGTGGCACAGGTGGCACTGCATGCCATCTGCCGACCAGAAGGCGCGGTAGGCTGCGCCCTCATGGAGGAGGGTGAATGAGCCCTCGGTGACCTCCTCCCGGGCCAGGCAAGTAAACACCTGGCGTCGGAAGGAGTATGTATGTTGAAGGGTGGGGTCCTTAAGACCGAGCAGGAGCGGCTGGACACCTGACCGGATTTCCCCCAGGGTGGTGAGGTGGGGAGGCCATGGCCTTGCTGCAGGCCTCGATGGTCATGTTGGGGTGGGGATAGGCCTTTACCCCCAGGCGTTTGGTTAAGTGCCTGAAGGGGGTCGTGGTTGCGGCCGGGGTTGGGACAGCCGAGCCTAAGGCAGCGGCTACCCTGGCGTAGGTGCGGCTGGGCCCCGCGACCTTCGGGCTCGCCATACTCTGCTGCTGGATGTTGTGCCCCAGGTAGCAGCGGTGGAGGTGGGCCCCTGATAGCAACAGTGGTGGAGGTTGTGGGGAGGGGCCCAAGGCGAGTCCCAGGCAGCGACAGTGGAGACCGGCCTCAGGCAACAGCAGCGGTGGAGCAGGCCTCGGGCGAGTCTCAGGTAGGCCTTCGGTCACAGCGGTGGGGGGCAGACCTGTTGGGGAGAGTCCCCAAGGCAAGTCCCAGGCAGCCCCAAAATTGAGTCCCAGGCAGCAGCAGTGGAGGTGGGCCTCTAACAACAGCAGCAGTGGTGGAGGTCCTGGCAGGGGCCCCAAAGGCAAGTCCCAGGCAGCAGCAATGAGGCAGGCCCCAAGCAGCAACAACTGAGGCAGGTCAGGGCGGGGTCCCAGAGACCAGCAGTGAGAGTGGGCCCCAGGTCAGCAGCAACACTCCCTTGACCTGGGTGAGGCCCAGGCTGCAGCTCCAAACGTAGGCCCCAGACTCAAAATCTCTCACCACCTCCTGGCTTCTGCCTCCTCCTCTTCCTTCTTCCTCTCTCTTGATGCAGGGCAGCCAGTCCAGGGACAGTCCCCTTCAAGGAGGAGAGTCCTTGCATGTGTGCACACACACTGATCCAACTCTCAATAGGGGAAAAACACCCGAGTGGCCAGTGACAAGCAGTGCCCTTCACATCAAAGGGCAATGCTTTGTGATCAGATACTCCTGTTACTATCTGTCAGCCAAAGCTCCCTGATTGGACCAGGTTAACATTCTTTGATGTCTATCTGGCTAACCTTGTTCCAATCACTACTTTGAATTCCCAATTCACTTCACACTGATTCATATATGCATGGTGGCTGAATGGTTAGCACTGCTGCATTACAGCACCAGGGACCTGGGTTTGATTCTTCACTCGGGTGATTGCGAGTGTGGAGTTTGCTCATTCTCCCCGTGTCTGCGTGGGGTTTCCTCCCACAGTAGAGAGATGTGTAGGCCAGGTGGATTAGCCAATGGGAAATGTAAGCTTATAGGGATGGGGTGGGATGCTCATCGGTGTGGACTTGATGGGCTGAATGGTCTGCTTCCACACTGTAGGGATTCTATGATTTGAATGCAGAACCCACCTCAGAACTCAGGCCGATACTGCCCAGTACTGTACTGAAGGAATTTGGAGCTGCTGTCTTTCAGAAAAGACATAACACTGGGTGTCCACCTGGTCTGGCAAACGGAATTGAAGAATCCCATGGTAGCATTTTGGAGATGAGCAGTGTGCTCCCTGTTGCCCTGCTTACTATTCATCCCTTGACCAACACCACTGAAATACAGAATATGTTAGCACCTTGTTACTTGTTGCAGCTTGCTGTGTACAATTTCATACAACCTCAATTTCACAGAAATGTATTTTATGTGCAAAGCATTTGGGACTTCCTGAGGTTCTGAAAGGCACTATATAAATGCAATGTCTGTCTTATGACACAGGCCTTCAGAGCTCTTGTCCTTGGCAAGGACTTGTATTTAACGACTGAATATTTACATAACACTTTTTAACTTAGTAAAACTCTCCAAGGTGCTTCACAGGATTTTTAATCAAATAATATTTGACACTGAGATACACGCAGATATATTGAATCATAGAATCCCTACAGTGTGGAAACAGGCCCTTCAGCCCAACAAGTCCACACTGACCCTCTGAAGGGTAACCCCCCAAGACCCATTTCCCTACCTTATATTTACCCCGACTAATGCACCTAACCTACTCAATGTAGCATGGCCAATCCACCCTAATCTGCACATGTTTGGAATGTGGGAGGAAACTGGAGCACCCAGAGGAAACCCACGCATACACAGTGAGAATGTGCAAACTCTACACAGACAGTCACCCGAGGCTCGAATTGAACCTGGGTCCCTGTTACTGTGAGATAGCAGTGCTAACCACTGTACCACAACTGCAAACCACCACATCTCTTTTAAACTCTCCTCCTCACACCTTGAACCTGTGTGCCTTAGTAACTGACCCTCTCCAACCTGGGGAAAAGCCTCACACTTTCCACTCTATCCATGCCATTCACAACCTTCTCAACGTCTATCAGGTTGCCCCTCAACCTCCTGTGTTCCAGTGAAAACAAACCCAGTCTATCCAACCTTTCTTCCTAGCTAAAATCCCCCTTACCAGGCAACTTCCTGGTAATCCTTCTGGTAGTGGGGTGACCAGAACTGGACACAATATTCCAAGTGTGGCCTAACTAAAGTTCTATAAAGCTGCAGCAGAACTTGTCTATCCTTATACTCAATGTCCCTTCCAATGAAGGGGAGCATGCCATAGGCCTTTTTTACTTCCTTACCTATCTTATCCAGTGACCCCTCCTCAGAAGTCTGAACTCCTCTCAGAACTCAAAGGGTCACCGGACCTGAAATATTAACCTCTGAATTCTCCCCACAGATGCTGCCAGACTTGCAGAGTTTGTCCAGCAATTTCTGTTTACATGTGTGTATGATAACATTTTGGGAAAAATTGGTTGATTTTCTGACCTAGGCTGCAGGACTCTTGTCCCTACCTCTGAGCAAAGAAGCTCTGGTTCAAGTCCCATCTGTTCCAGAGATGTGTCATAACATCACTGAGTAAGTTGATTTTCTTCCTCCTGTCCTTAACCTAGTACAGAAGATGCTGCTTTATTGGAACGCTAGCAACATAGTCATTGAGATGGATAGCATAGAAACAGATCCTTTAATCCAACTTGTCCATGCCAAATAGATATTCTAACCTAATCCTGTCCCATTTGCCAGCACTTGGCCCATATCCCACTAAATCCTTCCTATTCATATACCCATCCAGATGCCTTTTAAATGTTATATTTGTACCAGCCTCCACCACTTCCTCTGGCAGCTCATTGTATACACGCACCACCCTCTGTGTGAAAAAGTTGCCCCTTAGGTCCCTTTTATATCTTTCCCCTTTCACCCTAAACCTATGCCCTCCAGTTCTGGACTCCCCCATCCCAGGGAAAAGACCTTGTCTATTTATCCTATCCACACCCCTCATGATTTTATAAACCTCTATAAGGTCACCCCTCAGCCTCCGACGCTCCAGGGAAAACAGCCCCAGCCTATTCAACCTCTCTCTGTAGCTCAAATCCTCCAACCCTGGCAACATCTTTGTAAATCTTTTCTGTACCCTTTCATCCTTCGTATAGGAGGGAGACCAGAATTGCATGCAATATTCCAACAGTGGCCTAACCAATGTCCTGTACAGCCTCAACATGACCTCCCAACTCAAAAACTTAACGCTCTGACCAAAGCATACCAAACGCCTTCTTCACTATCCTATCTACCTGAGACTCCACTTTC
>NW_025195751.1:0-4535 GCF_004010195.1 Chiloscyllium plagiosum
GTAAGAGAGTCTACTTTTGGGGTATATGAAGGGATTTGGGAGATAGGATGTGTAATAATGAGATTGGGGTCGTCCACTGAGATTGATAGGGAGCTGACAAGCGGAATGGAAACAAAGAGTAGCAGTTAACGGATCATTTTTGAGTGCCAATCAGTGCTAAACGCGTTATAACAGGAATCAATGTTTGAAACCTAGCTGTTTACAACAGTAAATAATGACTTATATGCCGAACCACAAGTCAGAGAGAGGGAGTGAACGATAATGGCTCAGTGAGGTAGAAATTTGGCAGTGTGATTTGACCAGTTGGACCATTGAGCAAGTATGTGACTAATACATTGTGATGTGCATAATGGGAAATTATCCCCTTTGGGAGCAAAACGAGGCGGATTACCATCTGAACAGAGATACATTGGCTGGGAGTGGAGGTGCTACGAGACTTGCGTATTCTCCGACAAACGTCACTGACAGTAAGCCATGCAAACGTTAAAGAAGGCGAATAGTATGGTGATGTGATTCGAGTACTGATGAAGAAATGTCCTGCTGGAATTGTACAAGCGTGTTGTTGAAACTGTTTACCTGTGTAAGGACACTTGGGCTATGAAGAGATTTCAGAAAAGAATGATTCTTGGGACGGCAGGTCAGAGACATGAAACTGTATTTGATTGTTTCGAGCTGTATTCATTGGGAGTTTAGGAGAATGAGAGTGACGGGAGATGACGTAAGAGCGCACGGAATTTGAACAGGATCATGGAAGTTAATTGCAAGAAGTACTGCTTGCTCTGACCTTTCAGCGGAAGGCGAGAGAGGGAGATGGTGGGTGGAAGAGATAAACCTCCATTGAGGGCCACGGTCTAACGACACATTGTCACTACGATAAGGAGAAATGTCTTCACACACTGTATTGGGTGGGGGTGAGGTGCTATTATCCAATTTTCTGCCACAGAGAGCATACAATGAGAAAGTATGTAATATATCCGAGCAGAGGTTTGAAATAGATCTTGGGACAAAGTGACCAAACGGTATGTTAGTGCAACCGGAGATCTTGAGCTTGACCTGAAGGACGAACTATGATCCAATTGCATGGTGGAACAAGAGCGAACGGTCGAAGTACCTCTCCTACTACCATTGCTGCGGCTTCAATATTTCCATGTTGATTCAAGAAGCAATGTTGACACCAGGGATTGATTTGAGTTTGGTATCTGGGGAATAGTTTTCTTCTGTTTGTTGATTTCAGACCGGGTGATGACACCAAATCAGGCAATATCTCAGCACTTGTATTGGACAGAGGGTGCGGAGCATCCACTTCGGTGAATCTGAAGGGCAGGATAGGCAGCTTTTAGTGTCGTTTGGTATAAGGTGATCTTTTGTTGCATGCCTGAGAAGGCGCAGTGGTGACCTCATGTCAGCTCAAGGTGGAAGTGTGTCAGTGGCTTGTTGTTGTTGTTCCCTATTCATGGCATGGTGGATTCGGGTGCCATTTCAGGCATGCTGGGGACAGTCCACTTCGGGATTGCAGATATCAGTTATTTATGAAGGTTTTATTTTACATTACATTTTACATTTCATAGGGTAATACTACAGTAATTACCTCATGGGAATGATGAAGATTAATTGAGTCAAGATTCTGATAACAACTAAAATATTACCTCACCAAGTACGAAAAGCAAGGCCACATCCCCTTGTGCTACCTCTCCTTGATGGTTTCTGGTATTGAGCAAGATTCATGGGGCAGTGTGTCAGTGAGTGAATCTCAAGAATCTGTGTTTACCATCCATGTCTGAGCAGTGTGCCAGTGTTCAGGCAAATTCATCGTTCAGCTATGCTTCACCACCCTCATGAGTGCTGCTGTACAACTTCCTGTTCCGCTTTATGCAGCAATTGACAGATCTGCCTGGATCACCACCATATTCACCTTCAAACAATTACTGGCTGTTTGTTCTCAGAAGGTGAACACTAAATACTGTACTAAAGAAAAACACGAACTGTGGATTTTGGAGCAGTGGCTTCGCTTAGCATTTTTGAAAACATCACCTGGCATTTTATGTATCTCAAAATCTATTATTTTCTGAATTATTTTGTGTTTAGTTTGTCTAGAATTTAATTTATGCTAATTTATGATAATGAGCCGCATTTGAGTCATTTCCTGCTTTCGCATATTCTTTTTCCAAGTTTTTCCCAATTTGCCACTCAACAATTTGATCATCAGACACATGTTAGAAAGAACCAGCGCGCTCAGGACACTTCGGGCTTACAGTAAAATGTAGGGCCCAAAGACACTGAGGTGCAGAGCAGAGGGAAATCTATATTTTACTCTTTGTTATTTCCGACAATTTCATCCAGTTTACGGTGACTTCAAAGCGTGAGCGGATGTGTAATCTAGGTTATTTGACTTCAGTGGCGAAAGTGAGGACTGCAGATGCTGGAGATCAGAGCTGAAAATGTGTTGCTGGAAAAGCGCAGCAGGTCAGGCAGCATCCAAGGAACAGGAGAATCGACGTTTCGGGCATAAGCTCTTCTTCAGGATGCTGCCTGACCTGCTGCGCTTTTCTAGCAACACATTTTCACCCAGTATTTGACTTCAGTGCCCTTTATATTAACTAGAAGTGAAATTCATTCTCCATCTGGTAATTTGCTGCACAAACACTGGAATCTCCGTGAAGTTCAGAGGACAACTGAAGAATGTGGTGATATGCCCCTTTAGAATAATCGCTCAATTATTTAAAGCAAAAGTTCCCACGATCAGAACTGAGTAGGGGATCACACAAACTACAGTGTACTATGACCTCATTCACAACCAGAGTATTGAACCTCTGTCAAACTCTCACTGTTAGAACATTAGCTTGTAGTAGGGATGTGATGTGTCAGAGCGCATCATGGCTGTGAATATCTCGTCAGGGCTGGAACTGATTTTAAAGTGGAGCATAAGATGCTATACTGAAGTGTTAGATTGCAGAACTTGGAGTGAATTTCAACTGTTCATCCAATAAAAAGTATACACTGATGCGACGGTGCATCGATGGCTATAGGATTTGAAAGGTTGCGAACGTGACACCAATTCTAATGTCTGAGATTGCTTTGCTCTGGGAGGTTCTTTAGAAGCTGTGCATTTGTTACATTTCTCTGCAGTCAAATGGTAGACAAACCTCGGGGGTCGTGTTTAGGGGGCGTTAGTCACTACAGGATCCCCTGTCTCTCGTCTGAACTTGTGGCCACTGTATCCAATCGTTTGTCTATCTATCTTAACTTATTTTATATTACATGACCTTATCATACGTTACGTTACCTTATACTACCTCACCTAATCTATCTATCTTAAATGTACTGACAGTAATAGAGAACCTCTCAGTGTTCAAGAAACACAGAGTAGGCGCACATCCATTTTTAACGAAGAGTAGCGAGCGATCAGTTTGGTACTGCAGTGATTTGTGCTTGTACCTCAGCCATTCACTGTCTATACAAATTATTTATATGTCACAGTTTGTCAACGACAGAAAGCTGGTTGGGACAATTCAGACAAACTTCAGGGTGATTTGAACGTGTCGTGGGAATGGGCAACTGCATAGCAGTTGCAGTTAAGATCTTAAGCAACATGAGGTTGGTGTCGTCTCAAGTTGCCATCTGAAAGGGATACGGGCACAAACTGTCAATGGCATTCATAGCTGCAACTTTGTCTGGCGGAAAGGATACTGTAAAAATCGGGGGCGGCGGAATGGGATCTCATGAAACTCAGAAGAATTCTAACCTCTCAATAGCATTGTGTGGGGGCTCCAAAGGGACGTTGACAATTTGAGGGAATTGGTCAGAGTGGCGGAATGATACTTTTCAAAACGCAGCAGAGTAACCTGATATGCGTTGTCCGTAGGTCATTGAGAGATATTATAACATAGTGTGTTACAAATCTACAGGAAGGCAGGAGCGGAGGGAGTTGGAGGTATATATGTACAGATCATTGAAGATATCGAGGAATGTGGAAAGGGCATTAAGCAAAACTTATGTTGCCGTAGGTTTTATTCTTGGCTGGCAGAGTTTTCCAGCAAGAAAGGTGCTTTTGAACTTGTTCAGGAGATTTAAGATGGCACAACATTTCTTCGTCCTCAGGTGGCTTGAAAAATGCAGTATCTCCATGAGAACACTCATAAACTTTTACTGATGCAGCATGGAAAATGTTGTATCTCGTTGCATAATAACCGAGTACAGCGACTACTCTACCAAGCACCGTTCGAAATTACAAAAGGTTGAGTTCACAGCCCAGCCCAGCGCGAACGCTAACCATTCAATCACAGACTCCATATGAACTTCTCATTGCCGTAGAAAGGCAGCCAATATGACCAAGGACCACCCACTCTCTGGCAATCCTCTGTTGCAACCTCTTTCGTCAGAGACTTACACATACCTGCAAAAGGTTCATAAGCAGCTTTTACCCTGCTGTTATTAATTTACTGAATGTTGACCTCATGTATACCTGTAACCTTGTATAGAACATAGACGGAGAACAGTACAGCAGATTAAAGGCTCTTCTGCCCACATGTTGTCCC
>NW_025195752.1:0-617 GCF_004010195.1 Chiloscyllium plagiosum
GTCGCTCCATCACTGTGACACTGTCCCCTCACACTCAATCCATCACCGTCACCTTGACCCCCTCACACTCACTCTATCACTGTGACACTGACTCCTCACACTCACTCCATCACCGTCACCCTGACCTCCTCACACACACTCCTTCACCGTCACTCTGACCTCCTCACACACACTCCTTCACCGTCACCCAGACCGCCTTATACTCACTCGATCACAGTCACCCTGACCCCCCACACTCACTACATCACCATCACCCTGACCCCCTCACACTCACTCCATCATCCTCACCCTGCCCCCTCACACTCACACTGTCACCGTCACTCTGATCTCCTCACCCTCACTCCATCACCATCACACTCATTTCCCCACACTCACTCCATCGCCACCGTCCTGACCCCCTCACACTCATTCCATCGCAGACACCCTGACCTCCTCACACTCACTCCATCATCCTTATCCTGACCCCCTCACACTCCCTCCATCACAATCACACTGACAATCCCACACTCACTCCATCACCGTCACACTGTTCTCCTCACACTCACTCCATCACCGTCACCCTGACCCTCTCACACTCACTCCATCCCTGCCACCCTGACCCCTTCACACTCACTCCA
>NW_025195752.1:1300-4535 GCF_004010195.1 Chiloscyllium plagiosum
AGAAAACTGGAGCACCCGGAGGAAACCCACGCAGACACGGGGAGAACGTGCAAACTCCACACAGTCAGTCGCCTGAGTCAGGAATTGAACCCAGTCTCTGGCGCTATGAGGCAGCAGTGCTAACCACTGTGCCACTGTGCCGCAGCATTCACTATCCTGATACTGGAGAGAACTCAGGACTCAAGCTTCTGAAAGTAGAGAATTCACAGCATGTGGACTCATCAACCGGGCTTGGAAATATATCGCTGTTCCTTCACTATCCCCATATCAAAATCCTGGAACTCCCATTCGCAGGATACTGTGGGTCTAACTACACCCCGTGGACTGTAGCAGTTCAAGAAGGCAGTTCACCATAGTCTTCTCAAGGGCAACTAGGGACGGGCAATAAATGCTGTCCCAGTGACACCAACACCCCATGAGTGAATTTAAAATAAATTCACAATTCACTCAAAAACAGTGAATACATAGAACTGACATTCACAGGAACAGAGAATGTTCATTGCTGAGTACACAGAATGCATTATACAAGCACTCCACAGAGCTGAAAGTGCACAGCACTCAGTCTCCTGAGAGTAGAGAGTTCACAGCACCCATACCTCTGAGATCAGCGCACCTACTCTAGACAGCTCAGAGTACAATGCACATATACACTGGACAAACGAATTACAATGAGAAGAGGGATGGTTAATACAGGACTGAAGGTGTTATATCTGAATGCACGCAGCATAAGGAATAAGGTAAATGAGCTGGTGGTACAGATTGAAACTGGAAGGTATGATGTGGTGGGGATCACAGAGACGTGGCTGCAAGGGAATCATGATTGGAAGCTGGATATCCAAGGATATACGTCCGATCGAAAACATAGGCAGGTGGGCAGAGGGGGTGGGGTCGCCTTAATAGTAAGAAATGAAATTACATTAATTGTAAGAAGCCCAGTAGGGTCAGATGGTGTAGAATCTGTGTGGGTAGGATGAGGAGCCACAAAGGTAATAAAACCATAGCTGGTGTTATGTGTAGGCCTCCCAAATGGGGGGGATATGGGGCACAAAATACACCAGGAGATAGAAAAGATGTGTAGGAAAGGCAAAGTTACAGTGATCATGGGGGATTTCCATATCCAGGGGGACTGGGAAAGTCAGATACGTAGTAGTTTGTAAGAAAAGGAATTTTTGGAGAGTCTATGAGATGGCTTTTTGGAGCAGCTTGTGGTGGAGCCCACTAGGGAGCAGGTGGTACTGGATTTAGTGTTGTACAATGGGGCAGACTTGATAAGGGAGCTTAAGGTGAAGGAACCCTTAGGAAGCAGGGATCATAATATGATCGAATTTCCTCAATATAATCAATTTGAGAGGGAGAAGGTAGGATCAGGGGTAACGGTATTACAGCTGAATGAAAGTAACTACAGAGGCATGAGGGAGGTGCTGGGTAGAATTGACTGGGAGAGCAGCCCAGCAGGAAAGACAGTGGACCAGCAATGGCAGGAGACACAGCAGAGCTTCATCCCGAGGGAAATGAAGCCTGGTACTGGGAGGGTGAGGCAGCCATGGCTGATTCAGGAGGACAGGGACAGCAAAAAGCAAAAGAGAAAGCACATAATGTGGCAAAGGGCAGTGGGAAATGTGAGGATTGGGAAGCTTACAAAGACCAACAGAGAGCAACAAGAAAAGAAATAAGGAGAGAGAAGATTACACATGAGGGTAAGCTAGCCAGTAGTATAAAGGAAGACTGTAAGAGTTTCTTTAGATATATAAAGGGCAGAAGAGAGACAGAAGTGGACTTTGGGTCACTTGACAAAGATGCGAGAAATGGCTGAGGAACTGAATAATTGCTTTGTCTCAGACTTCACAGTGGAAGACACGAGTAGTATCCCAAAAATTCAAGAGAGTGAGAGGGTAGAGCTGATAATGGTGGCCATCACCAAGGAGAATGAGTGAGGAAAACTGAATGGCCTGAATGTTGATAAATCACCTGGACCAGATGGGCTACATCCCAGAGTTCTAAGGGAGATAGCTGAGGAGATTATGGAGACAAAAAATCTGCAGATGCTGGAATCCAGGGTAGACAAGGAGGAGGCTGGAGGAACACAGCATCAGGAGGTGGAGAAATCAACGTTTCAGGTGTAACCCTTCATCAGGTCTTGAGGAGACCGTGGAGGTGTTAGTGATAATCTTTCAGGTATCAGTAGAACCAGAGAGGGTCCCAGAGAACTGGAAAATCACTAACGTGACACGCCTGTTTAAAAAGGGACTAAAGCAGAAGACAGAAAATTATGGATCAATTAGCCTAACCTCAGTCGTAGGTAAGATCCTGGAATTCATTAAGAAGGATGAGATTTCGAAATACTTAGAAGTGTATGGTAAAATAGGGCAACGTCAGCATGGTTTCACCAAGGGGTGGCCGTGCTTAGCAAATCTGCGAGAGTTCTTTGAGGAAGTAATGAGCAGGTTAGACGAAGGACAGCCAATAGATGCTATCTACCTGGACTTCAAGATGGTCTTTGACAAGTTGCCACACAGGAGGCACTGAGTAAAATAAGGGCCCATGGTATCAGAGGCAAGGTGCTATAATGTATAGAAGCTTGGCTGTCTGACAGAAAGCAGAGAGTGGGGATGAAGGGTCCTTTTCAGGGTGACAGCTGGTGACAAGTGGTGTTCCACAAGGGTCAGTGTTGGGACCACAGCTTTTCAGTTTATACATTACTGACCTAGATGTAGGAACTGAGGGTATTCTGGATAAGTTTGTAAATGGTACAAAGATAGGTAGTATTGAGAAAGCAGGGAGGCTACAGAAGGATTTGGGCAGGTTAGGAGAGTGGGCAAAGAAGTGGCAGATGGAGTACAACGTGGGAAAGTGTGAGGTCATGCACTTTGGTATGAAGGGAGTTCTAGTCCTGGATTCTTTTCAGGTAAACTTTCAGGTTGGGTCGGTAGTTAGGAAGGCAAAATTTCAGCAGCGCTTTACCTGAGGCTCACTGAAGATGTTACCTAGGATGGTGCCGAAATGTCTGAAAATGAACCTTCCAGCTCATGGAGCAAACCTCAACCTGAGCTACAAATCTTCTCAAAACTCGCTAAAGTGTTTCCATTGGCAGGAGAGACTATGACCCAAGGGCACAACCTTTAAGTAAAGGAAAGACCTTTCAGAATGGAAATAAGGAGAAACGTCTTCAGCCAGAGAGTGGGGAATCTGTGGAATTCACTGCCACAGAAGGCTGTAGAGGCCAGGTCATCGAGTA
>NW_025195753.1:0-2362 GCF_004010195.1 Chiloscyllium plagiosum
CTTTCTTCCTGGTGGTGGAATATAAATATCTACGCACTTGTTGTTCTTCAAAAAAGAAAGGGGATTCAGAATCTCTTCAATTCAGGCACTGACTCTGAGCTGGCTGGCCACAGCCAGTGTATTGCACACAAGTAATTAAAGGGTGACTTGGTGACAGGATACTGGCCTTTGTACAGTTATTTCACTGTGGTTCTAAGAGAACTTCAATCTGATCTGTGTGTTTAATGGCTCATTGTCTTAGTGTGTGGACTAGTGTATGCTGTGAAGGTCACCATTTGAGAATGGTCATTAAACACCCCTGGACTGCAAGTAGAGAACTGCACTCTCTCATTCTGTTTGTGGCATGAGGTATCACTGTGGTTAGCACTGCTGCCTCATGGTACAAGGATCCATAGTATGATTCTACCTTCGGGTGACTGTCTGTCAGGAGTTTGCAGTTTTGCACCTGTCTGCTCCAGTTTCCACCTATAGTCCAAAGATGCACACATTAGGTCCATTGGCCATGCTAATTAGTCCCGTAGTGTCCAGGGTTATGCAGGTGAGATGGTTTAGCAATAGTAAATGCAAGGTTACGGGAATAGAGTAAGAGTCTGGGCTGGATGCTCTTCCAAGGGTTGACATAGACTTGAAGGGCCAAATGGCCTCGTTCCACACAATAGGGATTCTATGTGTGCTGTCAACCGTCCACTACTGAAAAGATTCAGGGCAAAGGATTTCTAACCAATGTAACCAGTTGACTAAGAAAACAAACAAAGAAACAAAATATGTGACCACAGTACATGTGCTACCAAAAGACAAAAATAAGACAAAAACTGAAATATGGAAAGGAAATGAAACAAAATGAAGGTGAAGGACAGAACTTACAGTCAGAAATCAGAAGGCTGTGAAGTGCTAATTGAAAAATGACATGCTGTTCCTCAAGGATACGTTGAGAGTGACTGGGTCAAGGCAGCAGGCTGAGGACAGAGAGATCCGCAAGGTATCAGGGTGGAGGGTTGAACTAACAAGTCACAGAAAGCTTGGGAACAAATATAATGGACTGAAGACAGGTGAACAGCAGACTGATAAGCAAACCTACATTTGGTTCCTGTTACTTGGAGAGGATTTGGAATTATGAGCAGCAAATATTGGGCAATTGAAAGATTTGTTCATTACTTCACTTGGAGGCACTGTTTAGGGTCTTGGACAGTTGTTACATCTCCTGTGCTTACATGGAACAGTGCCATAGATAGCTGGCATGGTGTTGGCGATTGTAAATGTTGAGAGGATGTTTCTCCTCATGGGAGAGTCTAGAACCAAAGGGTATAGTCTCAAAGTTATGGGCTGCCAACATAAGATTGGAATGAGGAGGAATTGTGATTCCTGGAGGATTGTGAGTCGTTGTAACTCCTTACCACAGAGAGCTGTGCAAGCAGAGTCTTTGTGTATATTTAAGGATGAAACAGATATATTATTGATCATCAGGTGAATCAAGGATTATAGGGAAAGGGCAGGAACATTAACATGAGGAATGTCGGATCAGCCATAATCCTATTTGAAGGTGGAATAGGTTCGAGAGACTAAATGGTCTAGTCCTGTTACTATTTCTTATGGTATTATTGGACATTTGGAGCAGGCTATGACATGCATAACCATCCTTTTGCAATTTTGAAAGGGATTGAGAGGGGAAGATGTGCTTGACAGTGGAGGTGGAGGAAATAATGGAAAATGATTATTACTGTTATAATGGACCAGGCCCGACCCCTCAAAACATTTTTGTAACAATGTAACTTTGCTATTTGTTTCAGGTAAGTGTACAGTGGATACTCCCAGAGTGAATTAGCTGGTCCGACTGCCAAGTTTTAAACAAACAGAATTTATTTACAAAATTACAGAGTGAAACACCACGAACCAAAAAATAGAATACCCAAATAACATATTCTATCCGAACACAACAGACTATCCTGACTTAAGACCATAAGACCATAAGACATAGGAGTGGAAGCAAGGCCATTCGATCATGGCTGATGGGCATTTCAACTCCACTTACCCGCAATTTCCCCGTGGCCCTGAACTCCTTGTGACATCAAGAATTTATCAATCTCTGCCTTGAAGACATTTAGCGTTCTGGCCTCCACTTGACTTAAGACCATAAGACCATAAGACATAGGAGTGGAAGCAATGGCTGATGGGCATTTCAACTCCACTTACCCGCAATTTCCCCGTGGCCCTTAACTCCTTGTGACATCAAGAATTTATCAATCTCTGCCTTGAAGACATTTAGCGTTCTGGCCTCCACTGCACTCTGCGGCAATGAATTCCACAGGCCCACCATTCTCTGGCTGAAGAAATGTCTCCGCATTTCTGTTCTGAATTGACCCCC
>NW_025195753.1:3771-4536 GCF_004010195.1 Chiloscyllium plagiosum
GCCCTCATAATTACCTTTATTTAACTGTAACCCCATTACATCCGATTTTGCCTTCTCTGTTTCAAACTGCTGACTGAGCTCTACCATATTATGATCACTGCTTCCTAAGTGTTCCCTTACTTTAAGATTTTTTTAATAAAGACTGGTTCATTAATTAGCACTAGGTCCAGAATAGCCTGCTCCCTTGTGGGCTCCATGGCAAGCTGTTCCAAAAAGCCATCACATAAGCACTCCATGAATTCCCTTTCTTTGGATCCACTGGCAACATTATTTACCCAGTCCACCTGCATATTGAAGTCCCCCATGGTCACCGTGACCTTGCCTTTCTGACATGCCTTTTCTATTTCCCGGAACATGTTGCGCCCCAGGTCCTGACCACTGTTAGGAGGTTTGTACATAACTCCCATTACGGTTTTTTTGCCTTTGTGGTTCCTCAATTCCACCCACACAGACTCCACATCATCCGACCCTATGTCATTCAGTGCCATAGATTTAATTTTGTTCTTAACTAACAAGGCAACCCTGCCCCCTCTGCCCACCTCCCTGTCTTTTCGATAAGTTGAAAATCCTTGGATGTTTAACTGCCAGTCCTGACCCCCCTGTAACCACGTCTCTGTGATGCCTACCACATCATAATCATTCACGACGATCTGTGCCATTAGTTCATCTGCTTTGTTACGAATGCTCCGAGCATTCAGGTAAAGTGCCTTAATGCTAACTTTCTTATTATTAGAGAGATATTGGAAGTCATAAGATGTCCTAAGT
>NW_025195754.1:0-4536 GCF_004010195.1 Chiloscyllium plagiosum
TCACCAATTCCTCAGGATCTTTTTCCATCTGCTCCCCACTTACTCACGCACCTATCAAGACGCACCTTGAATGAAACGACAGTGCCTGCCGATACTACCTTTGCTAGCAGGCAACTACTACCCTCTGTGCAAAATATTTTCTATATCTATCCTTCTTAACCGTTTCACCTCTCAATTTGAAGGCGGGACCTCTCATTATTGAATACCTCATCTGGGGAAAAAGCATATCTCTATACACCTGGTCTGTACCCTTCAAGATTTTCGTAGAACTCAATCAGGACCACTCAATCTCGTTTTTTCTACTGAAAACAGTCATAAACCTCTTAACCTCTATTCACAGGAAGCATCTTCCATACCATCAACATCCTCGTAAACATTCTCTACACCTTCTCCTAAACGTCCACTTCCTTTTGGTAACTTGACCAGAACTGTGCACAGTATTCTAAACGTGGCCGAACCAAAATCTTGCACAATTTTAGCATGACCTGCCAGCTCTTACACTTAAAGCCCGGTCCTATGACGACAAGCATGCCATATGCTTTCTTGACCGCTCTATCCACTTGTGCCACCATCGTCATGGTACAAAGGACCTGAACTCCCAGATCGCTCTGCTCATCAAATTTCTCCAAGGCTGTTCCGTTTACAGTGTAGTTGGTTATAGAATTAGGCTCCCCAAAATGCATCACTTCATATTTGTCTCGATTGAATTCCGTCTGCCACTTCTCCGCTCAACTCTCCTGTCTATCTATATTCTTCTTCATTCTTTGACTGACCTTTATGCTTTCTGCTACTCACCAATCTTCGTGTCAAATGCAAATGTAATGGCGATATACTGGGCTAGCAACCCTTGGAGGCTGAAACATGGCAGCTGCTGGTATTTAAATCGATGAATAAAATCATTCTTGTCCCTTTCAAAGGGGAATTTGCTGTCCTTAACGAGACCTGCCTTTGACTCTAGACTCACAACAGTGCGGTTCACCCATAGAATCCCTCTGACTCAGTTCAAGGTGAATTAAGAATGAACAACAAATAATGTTCAGACCATGATGGCCACACTCTGTGGGAGAATAAAGAAGAATGAAAAAAAAACGTGGATGACGGGGAAAATGGGGAGTCATCTCTGCGTGGACTCAAATTCACTGATTATCCAAGCTAAGTAGACACATGGATTTACACACCGCCAATAAGTCAGGTCCATAGGGGGACTTCGGGAAAAGTTTCAATTACCCGCTGAAGCGTAAACCTACGTGCCCAGGCACAATGTGGACAGGTCATTCGCCACTCCCATATGTGAGAAGGGATCACTCAGGAGGCCAACTGGCAGAATCACCAGCATGTTTACAGATGACATTAGGGGTTCGATTGTGCTGTTATTGTAGGTGTTCATCACATCCAGCAATGAACCATGTTTGAACGCCTCTTTCCAGTGGAGTTTCACTCTTTCCTGATGTCGATGAATGATTCAGACGAAGTTATAGGAGTTATGATTTAGAGGTTTGCAGAGAATGCAACAATTGGTCGTGTATTTGACTATGATGAATAATGTCAGGGCCTGCAGAGATGTATCAATCAGGTGGAAAATAAAAACGGCGAATGGAATTGAATCCAGTCCAGTAAGTGGTAATGAATTTGGAGAGTTGTAACAATAACAGTGAGGATTCTGAGTTGTGAACAGAACAAACACGAGCAAAGAAATCTTGAAGTGGATACTCACCGACCACTAAAGATTTTTGGACAGGGAGCTCAGTTGGTCGAGAGTATCTTTGGATATTTTTTGTTGTTGACATCAGACTGTGGATGATATTCGAACATTAGCAACCGCCAGTTTAGGAAACAACTAAAAGAATAAGCACAAGTCTGGTCAATGCAATAATCAACATTTTTAAAAAATTCTAAGGTAAAGGATGGAGGGCTGAAGAATACAATTTTGACCTTCAAGATCGCTTCATCACTCAATAAATTTATCATAGATACATCTCCAAGTCATGCCGGTATGTGCTTTGCAGGGTAACTTGCAAATGGTAGCGCTTCAGTACATCCTCAACCTTGTCCTCATAGTCGGTACAGTTTTTGAGTTTTGAATGTTCTGTAAACACAGTCTGGATGACTTACTCTACCGAAACTTGTAGGCGGTACACTGTACTGCAATTGTGCCTTAGCCGTGAGGGTAATAAACATTCAGGTATTGAACTTAGTACAGATAAGTGACTGCATTGTTGTGGAGGATGCCCAGTTTCTTCAGTGGTAATGAAGCTGCACACATCCAGGCAAATGGAAAGCGTTCTGTTACACATCTAATTTGTGCCTTACAGATGATGCGGGCATCACGGAGGCATGAGTTGGGTGCATATTCAAACAAAGTCGACTGATGGACAATTTTTTTGTAGCCAACTTCTTTATATGGGCGGTCAGGTTCAATTTCTCCTAAATATTAGCTCCGAGGGCGATGACTCGGAGGACTTCAGTTACAACGTAACCATTGAATGTCATGAGAATATAATTAGATTCGAATTTGTCAAAGTTACCATTACTATATTTGATCCATGTGTGGACTAATCCGATTCCAATCGCTATCTTATTTCAAGTTCCAGTTCCTGTACTGTAAGGGACAACAGGGATTTACGAGGATGTTGTCAACTTTGGATAAAATGAATCTTCGGGGAATGATTGGTCAGGCTGGGATGATGTTCCTTGAAGCAAAATCGTGGGACTTTGGGTCGAGGAGAAAGTGAGGTCTGCAGATGCTGGAGATCAGAGCTGGAAATGTGTTGCTGCGCTTTTCCAGCAACACATTTCCAGGACTTTGGGTAGATACAGGCAGGTGGCGTGCCCTATGGTCTGAGGAGAGCACCAGAGGACATAATCTCAGAATGAGATATCGTCCATTTAATTCAGTAATGAAGTTTAATTTCCATGCTCAGATAATCTGTGGCTTTTTATTTTGGCAACGGAAGTAGAGGCTAAGTTGTTGGGTATTTTCAAACTGTGTCAGGTATTTAATCAGAAAGATGATGAAGTGTGTTGCGGTAAGTGAGCAGAATGGAGTTGAAGATTATCAGATCAACCATGAGATCGTTGTATGGTGGGGAAGACTCGATGAGCTGAATGGCATACGTCCACTTTGTATAACATTTGGTCTAACGCCAAATTTTATTCATAACTTGAGAATTGTGAGTGGATGGGATGAAGTGATAGAAAAGGTTTATCAAACAGATCAGGAACGAAGCTCATAAGCTCACGAAGAAGAAACGTGCTGTGACCTGGGGGCAACAAATGACACTCTGCATAATACAGGTGGCTGTTTACAAAAGCTGTGATTGCTGAAGAAAATTGGTCGACCTTGTACACTGAGCAAGTCAGTCATCAGTTTAAAATAATCATGAGCAATCCCACTGGATAAACGTGTGCTCCCTATCACTTGTTAGTTATTTCTCTTTCAGTCGATGTAAGTTAATAGAAAGCCAAGATAGAATGAGGGACATAAAGAAAAAAAACGTGTTCCAGCTCATTACACCAATTTAATTTTCAACTGAACAGAACATCTGCTCTAATTCTTTATTTCAACTTTAATGTCGTGTTTATTATTCGCGCATCTCCCGTGCAGTGAAGGGCAAGTATTATTCGCGCATCTCCCGTGCAGTGAAGGGCAAGAACAAAATTCTTGACCCAGCGTATACCAGAAGTTTGAGATGCAAAGTAAAAATGCAGTAGTGTTTTGTGGAATTAGCAACCAAAGTTTTGGCAAGGGGTAACATGTGACCTCATCAAGGTTACATGTGATGAAAGTCGTAGATGAGAAATATCTGGAGCTAAACTGAATCCACACCATTGTGTTTCTCCTTTCACCAGAATTACAATAACAGCAAAATCCATGAAATAGCCATGCTCGTCCGAATGAACATCTGTCATTGATTCATTCTGAATCAGAACTGTGTCAGAATGAAACAGCGAACAAGAATTTCCCGTCATATTCAGACCCACATTTTGCCTTGACTCATAATTTCTTCAGTCACGTTCTCTCTCACGTGAAGAAGTAGCCATGGATAGAGATATAAAGGCGATGTTGTGGTTCAATAGCCGTTCTCATATGGCTTAACTGAATTGGGTTAAATCGCAAGATGGCCTTTCTGATATGGCTGAACCTGAATTGGATTAAATCGCAAGAAACGCTGTTTTGTTTGTTTCATTTTAATTTTGCTGCAACCTCACAATGTTCATTGTAATAATCAGAAGTGAATTAGATAAAAAGTCACACTGTTCATTGTAATAATCAGAAGTGAATTAGATTTATCTCATTGGAACGATTAATGACATTTGCAAATTTGCTCCGAATTTATTTCAGCTGAAAGAAAATACTGCTTAGAAAGAGACGATTAAAGTCCAAAAGAAAAACCAACAGTTTTGTTGTTCGTGTTTTGGCAGATTTCACTGATCATTAAATGGACCAAAAATCATGGTGATCACATCTTTTAGCCAGGTGATTAAAGCAGGCAGTCGATCTCTAAGCAACGGATCACTTACGATTCATTATGTAAT
>NW_025195755.1:0-1616 GCF_004010195.1 Chiloscyllium plagiosum
GAGAGGCTGAATGGGCTCCTCGTGGCCCTTTGTCATATACTGGAAAGGCTGAATGGCCTTCTCCTGTCTTTGTGTAACAGACCAGTGACATTAATTGAGACAGCACTCCGTGGACGATGAACAGCCGTTAAACTGTATCTGATGGAGGTCCATCCCTTCTCAGTTACAGAAACATAACAACACAATGTATTCCCGGTGCCCACTCAGTAACACCTCATACAGCTGCAGTGGCACATCTCTTTGTTTTGAATGATTCTGTTGGCAAAATGTGCTGAAAAATGTGTTGCTGAAAAAGCACGAAACGTCGATTCTCCTGCTCCTTGGATGCTGCCTGACCTGCTGCCCTTTTCCAGCAACACATTTTTCAGCTCTGATCTCCAGCATCTGCAGTCCTCACTTTCTCCTTGTTGGCAAAATGTGCCAATATTCTAGATTTCCACTTTTTCAAGCAGCAACAGGCTAATATGGGCTGAATGGCTTTCTATTATCCCTCTGTAAGGGGCCCATAGGGACAGAATTGCTTCGGCCTGTTGCTGAGCAACAGTCTCAATGCTCTGTCTCAAGATTATGAAAGGATTTGGTAGCAGGGCACTTATAACCAGGAGTAGACTCACACTGGTCAATAAGGAATCTAGAAACTTGCCCACCCAAGTTTTCTTTATGCAACCGATCTGATATTTTATAACTGCTTCTTTCATAAACAGAGTGGAACATATATAGACACCTGCACAGTGTTCTGTAGTATCTCATTACCAAATTTAAAAAAAGATTTAAAGATTTATGGTCCATTCCATTTTTTATTATCCATTACATCCAAACCCAGTAAGTGTTCTCTTTTGTAGTTATATGAAAAGTGATGTGTGGAACTGGTTAATTGAGCCTGTTAGCTCAGTCATGATTTGTAGATGCCGGTGTTGGACGGGGATGTACAAAGTTAAAAGTCACACAACACCAGGTTATCGTCCAACAGGTTTAATTGGAAGCACACTAGCTTTCTGAGCGCCGCTCCTTCATCAGATGAGAGTGCAGGACACACTTCTAAGGCACTTAATTTTTAGCAAAGATTTACAGTGTGATGTAACTGAAATTATACATTGAAAAATAACTTGATTGTCTGTTGGGTCTTTCATCTGCTCGAATACCATGATAGTTTCACTTCTTTCATGTGTAAATCACAAAACACTTTTTAAAAAAATGTTGCATTCTCAGGTTAGCTGTAACAGTGAGTTTTATCGAGACAATATATTGAAGGTGTTATCCCCCTGTGTTCTCTGTCTATGCTATGATGTTTAGATTGATTCTAATCTGAAAAGTGAGACAACAGAGTTTTACATGAAGCCATACAGTTTTTGAGCTCAGAGTTTTACATGAATTCATACAGTTTTTCAGCAAACTACAATGTAACTCTGCAAGTACAAATTCACCCCACAAAATAGATGTGTGCATGTGGGTCTTTGTCAGTTTGTATATGTGTGCCTGTGTCTGTCTGCGTTGGGGGGTTGTGAGTGTGAGAGAGAATGTATATATTTGTGTAGTGATGTAGAGTGTCTTAAGTCTGTGACGGGGTGCATGTGTGAGTGTGGGAGTGTGTGTGCGTGACTGGGGTGGGGGATTTT
>NW_025195755.1:2664-4536 GCF_004010195.1 Chiloscyllium plagiosum
CTGAAGCAGACAAGTTACAACTGTGGGTGATCCCTTTGACCATGAGCTGATTCATGACACCATATCCTGACCATTTCTAACTTGAAATACTCACCACTCCAGAATATATCTCACTGGCTTATTCCATCCCCTGTTTGAACCTTGAGGTATGAAATATAGTCTTAAGGAAGCCAAAAATCTGCCGCTGACGCTCCAGGTTCAAACCTGCCGAAGCAAATCTGATTCGAATTCACACCAAACTCCCATCCATCTGTAATTCATGTGTATGCCGATGTATATTGCTATTGTCTCTGGCAATGCCTTTATTTTGACATTCTCAAACACTTTATCTCATCTGTCCATGAAACGTCTCTCGTTCTCTCTCTGTCGATTAAGAAAAAGCCTGCCAGGTGTTCTTATTTAAAATAATTTCCTCCATGTGCGTTCCTTCTCAAACTATGAGTTTCGCATTCGGCAATGCCTTTATTCAATGTTCTCATTCTTGTAAGTTTTCTGTCGAAGATCTCAATTCTACAGTTAGTCCCACTGCCCTGTCTTTCTCCCCATATTTCCACAACATCTTTTCAGTTAATCAACTGTCTGTTTAATGTGAGTGTTTCTGTCCATCTGTATCTTTCCCTGGCCTTTGCTTTTGGTTCCCTAGTGTATCGAGTGCAATCATTGTGAAGCTGAGAAACAGTGAAATGGTGTGCGTCAGGCGGTTGTTCACTTCCCTGTATGTCCCATGTGATGGACAGGGGTGTTTCAGAAGTTATAAGACACGTCCTTGTAACTTGGTCTGTACCTGTATTTGTCTCTCTCGATGCAACCTTGCGATCAGTCGCACGATAAAGCCCCGAGAGTAAAGGACCAGACATCTAAATTGTGTGACAATGCTGTCATTTTAAAAAAAGTTATTTTCTCCTTTTTTTAAATAAGAAATCTTAAAGGCCAAACTGCCTACTGAAAACGACTCAAGTAAATAACTTACGACGCTTTTAGGGTTTTTAATAAATAGGAGTAACAACGGCCTAGTAACGTATCTCCAGCTGCTACTCTCTCTGACACCTGACTTGATGCTGATTCCTCCCGGATTGGAGAAGTGTATGAAAGAATGTATGCCTGAATGTACCTTTTTGCCAAGGGGTGTGTTTATGGGATATTAGTATATTGGAACAGTTCGTCAGTAGAAGGTACTGTATCCATTATTCAGTTAAGATTTCCAATACTGAAAATGTGTTCCTGGAAAAGCGCAGCAGGTCAGGCAGCATCCAGGGAACAGGAGAATCGACATTTCGGGCATAAGCCCTTCTTCTCCTGAAGCTCTGATCTCCAGCATCTGCAGACCTCACTTTCTCCTCTAAGATTTCCAATAGTTAAATTATTCTAAATTCCTCGTCATTTTGAATGGATTTTCATTAGAGTGTTTAAATATATTGTGTTTTTTTAATGGTGAGTAGTTTGACTAGTAACATCACATCTGGAACACCTACTTCACATCTACCTTTAAAATAAGAAAGGTTTGGCATCCAAACTACCCACTTGAAATAGTTTGAGGCAGTCTGGTTGATCTATTGCAAACTGGGGTCTCTTGTCTGGTTCGAAATCAGTAATACCAAATTGGGTTGAGAATTACAATCCCTACAGTGTGCAAACAGACCATTCGACCCAACAAGTCCACACCGACCCTCCGAGGAGTAACCTACCCAGACCCATTCCTTTACCCTATTATTACACATTTTCCCCGACTAAGGCTCCTAACACACATATCCCTGAAAACTATGAACAATTTAGCATGGCCAATTTACCTGACATGCACACCTTTGGATTGTGGGAGGAAACCAGAGAATCCAGAATAATGTCATGCAGACACTGGAGATTATGCACCGGGAG
>NW_025195756.1:0-4536 GCF_004010195.1 Chiloscyllium plagiosum
ATCCAAGTTATTAATACATTTATGCATTCTCAGACTATAAAATTAATTTCTCAAAATCGGAGGCTATGCCAATGGGTGGCCTTGCTATGATACCCCACGTGGTGGAAGGATCCCATTTTCCCTTTCGGTGGTCCCTAGAGGGTTTCTTATATTTAGGCATTTTTATTACCCCAGTATTTGTTCAGTTATACAAGACTAACTTTGTGCATTTACTGGAAAGGATAAGGCATTTTGGGAAGATTTTCTCTTCCTTCCTCTGTGGAGACAGAACCAACCTATTCACCTCACCGGACGGAGATGGCCTCTGTCACCTTGTGAGTACATGAGAGAATCGCACTCTGGCCAAATGGATGCTTCACCCACTCCTGCATGGAAGGTTTCAGAATCAAAACACTTGATGGGCATTTTGAGTACAGTCCTCTCCCTGGTGTGAGACTACAGGTTATGCTGGAGGAGATTTGACAGCTCTGTGATCTCCTCATTGTTGAAATTAACTGGATTCACACTTTGCACATGGAAACCATTCAACGTTGGGAAATATTTGTGGAAATCACAGAAAGGATAGTGTAGTGTCCTGCTCCTTCCTATGCAGTCTCTGTAGACCCAGACTCTCTCCAAACTGCAGTGCCAAAACCTTGTCCAGAGTGGGGACACCAGATCCTCAGATTTCCCTAAGTCATTGTAGTAGTTGATGACACAAACCCAAGAAAACAATCCAGAGAACCTCCTCTCACTTTCCAGTGACGGGTACAAGTCAAATCTCTGTATACACGTCACACCCACTCAGAGTTAAGAAATGATTTTTTCTCCTTAGTTTCTATTCCTGGCTGAAAAACCATTGCAGCTCTGCACAGTCCCCGTGAGCTAAAATACTACTGGTTCTGTTCTCCATGGAAGTAGTTGACAATGTAACTGAAAAACTTTCTGTACCTCAGTCACAATAACAGCAACACTACCATTACCAGTGTAGATACTGGGAATGTGAGAGTCTAGGGCTATTATCTCCAGACTATTAATCCATGGGCCCAGCTAACGACTCAAACCTGGACTTGAATCCCGCCTCATCAGATTGTGGAATTTGAATTCAATGGAGTATATGGGTTAACAATCTAACGAAAGATTGTCAATTGTTAAATAAAAACAAACACCTGGCCCACTTGTGTCCTTCGTGGAAGGAAATCTGTTATCCTCACGTGGTCAGGCCTACATGTGACACCAGACCCAAAGCAATATGATTGATTCTCAACTGCCCTTTGAAACGGCCATTCCATCCATTCAGTTATATCACGACAAGGTCTCAAAGAAATGAAACTAGACAGACTAAACACTGGCAGACTACAACATATGGACAGCTATGGTTCAAGAAGGCAGCTCACCAACAACTTCTCATGGGCAATCCGGAAAGGGAAATATATACTGGCCCGGCCAGTTACACCCATGCTGCATTAATGAATTAAAGAAGATGACCACACTCAGGAAAGAGAGACAGAGGGGACAAAAAGTATGGAATGTACAAAGACCTTGTTCATTAAAACCCCTGGATTAATGAGCCAGGGACAGAATGAAAATAACATTAGTTAGGAGACAGAAAGGAATGGGAGCAGTGGTTGTGGAGATTTGAGGGGAATACAACGATATTTCCATAGTCACCATCATGCCTTCTGGCAGATAGAATGAAATGCAACGCAAAGCAACGAAACTCATTGCATTTGGGCAAGAGAATGCTGATTGCTGATATGTTCTGTGGGTCAGGGATTAGCATTACATTTTCACAGGGCGATTCCAACCTCAGGTGAAGTTCTGTGTGGAGTTTGCATATTGTCGCCACGTCTGCATTTGTTTCATCCCAAAGTTCAAAGATATGCAGAATAGGTGAAATAGCCAAGCTAATCTTCTCATTGTGTTCACCGATGTGTAGGTTAGGCACAATAGTGAGGGGTCAATATCGGCGGGGTAGAAGAATGGGCCTGGTCAAGTTACTCTTCCAAGGAGCTGTTTCCACACTACATGCATTTGATGAATGCGAACAGGGCAATTTAAAATAGAAATAATAGTATGCTACATACGTTTTTTAATCACTGGATATGCAGTTCGACAGGGTTGTGCACAGAAAGATCATAAAACACTCCACTGCAGTGCAGACCCTTCGGCCCTCGATGTTTGGCCAACCTATGAAACCAATCTGAAGTCCATCTAAACGACACTACTCCATTTTCAATCCATATGCGATGCTGGACCCGGTGGCTGCTAGACTGCGCTGCAGCAGGTTTTGCGGGAATCAATAAAAGGGAAACCTATAATTGTAATCTTTCTGCCTGCTGCAGATACACCCCTCCATTTCATATATCTGTAAGGATGGTCACTACACAGTCCTTCTCAGGAGCAAGGGCTATCTTCACATTTGGCAGACCATCCACACAATGATATGTACTGAATGGTACAGACTTTAAAAAGGTTGAACAACTAATGATGAGGCATCCATGAGGTACCCATGAGGTACAATGGCCCATCGGCGGCGGCAGCACCATCATATTCTGTACAACTCATACAGTCTGCAACTTCCTGGACCGACATACCTCCCACTGTAGAGCAACCATCACGGCCTGACATACCTCCCACTATACAGTAACCATCACACCCCGACATACCTCCCACTGTACAGTAACCATCACGGCCCGACATACCTCCCACTGTACAGTAACCATCACGGCCCGACGTACTTCCCACTGTACAGTAACCATCACGGCCTGACATACCTCCCACTGTACAGTAACCATCACGGCCCGACATACCTCCCACTGTACAGTAACCATTACGGCCCGGCATAAAGCCCTCTGTACAGTAAGCATCACGTCCCGACAAACTTTCCACTGTACAGTAACCATCACAGTCGGACATACCACCTTCCTTCTGTACAGTTACTATCCCGGACAGGACATAACTCCAACTGTACAGTAACCATCACGACCCGACATACCTCCCACTGTACAGGAACCATCACGGATTGGACATTCCTCCCACTGTACAGTAACCATCACGGCCTGACATACCTCCCACTGTACAGTAACCATCACGGCCCGACAGACCTCCCACTGGAAAGTAACCATCACGGTCCGACATACCTCCCACTGTACAGTAACTGTCACGGCCCGACATACCTCCCACTGTACAGTAACCGTCACGGCCCGACAGACCTCCCACTGTACAGCAACCATCACGGCCTGACATACCTCCCACTATACAGTAACCATCACACCCCGACATACCTCCCACTGTACAGTAACCATCACGGCCCGACATACCCCCATTGTACAGGAACCATCACACCCCAACATGCCTCCCACTGTACAGTAACCATCACACCCTGACATACCTCCAACTGTACAGTAACCATCACACCCCGACATACCTCTCACTGTACAGTAACCATCACGGCCCAACATACCTCCCACTGTACTGTAACTATCACGGCCCGACATACCTCCCACTGTAGAGTAACCGTCACACCCCGACATACCTCCCACCATACAGTAACCATCACGGCCCGACATACCTCCCACTGTACAGTAACCATCATACCCCAACATACCTCCCACTGTACAGCAACCATCACGGCCTGACATACCTCCCAATGTACAGTAACCGTCACGGTCTGACATACCTCCCAATGTACAGTAACCGTCACGGTCCGACATACCTCCCACTGTACAGTAACCGTCACGGCCTGACATACCCCCCACTGTACAGTAACCGTCACGGCCCGACATACCTCCTACTGTACAGTAACCATCACACCCCGACATACCTCCCACTGTACATTTAAAATCACACCCCGACATACCTCCCACTGTACTGTAACTATCACGGCCCGACATACCTCCCACTCTACAGTGACCATCACGGCCCGACATGCCTCCCACTGTCGAGTAACCATCACGGCCCGACATACCTCCCACTGTACAGTAACCATCACGGCCTGACATAGCCCCCACTGTACAGTAACCGTCACGGCCTGACATACCTCCCACTGTACATTAACCATCATGGCCTGACATACCTCCCTCTGTATAGTAACCGTCATGACCCAACATTCCTCACAGTCTACGGGAGCCATCAAATGTTTAGCACTGCTCCCTCACAGCGCCAAGGTCCTCGGTTCAATTCTGGCCTTGGGTACCTAACTGTGTGGAGTGTGTACATTGCCCCTGTGTCTACATGGTAGCCAACGACAGTCCAAAGATGTGCAGTTCAGGTGAATTGGCGACGTTAAATTGCGAATTGTTTTAGTCATACGGAAATGGTTGTGGGTGGGTTACTCTCCGGAGTGTTGACGTGGACTGGTTAGGCCGAAGAGCCTGTTTCCGCACTGTAAGGAATCTAATCTACTCTCCAAGGTTCAAGTCAGGAATATAATGGAATAATCACTTGACTGAGTGAGTGCAGCTCCAACAGTATTCTAGTATGGACTTATTAGCAACAGGCAACATAGTTGCATGGGGAAATTCATGTCTCACAAACTTGATTGAATGTTTTGAG
>NW_025195757.1:0-1362 GCF_004010195.1 Chiloscyllium plagiosum
GGTGGATCGGCCATGGGAAATTGTCCCATAGTGCACAGGGATGTGCAGGTTAGGGTGGATTGGCCATGGGAAATTGTCCCATAGTGCCCAGGGATGTGCAGGTTAGGGTGGATTGGCCATGGGAAATTGTCCCATAGTGCCCTGGCTTGTGCAGGTTAGGATGGATTGGCCGTGGGAAATTGTCCCATAGTGCCCAGGGATGTGCAGGTTAGGGTGGATTGGCCGTGGGAAATTGTCCCACAGTGTCCAGGGATGTGCAGGTTCGGGTGGATTAGCGAAGGGGAATACAATGATAAGGCGGGGAGGGTCATTGCAGATTCGATGGTCTGAATGGCCTTTCTTCACTGTGGGGATTCGGTGATTCCAAAGAGTTGCTGGATTTTAAGCGTGCCTTCTATCCCAGATCAGGTTGACCGATAATGCTTTCTTAGCCAAAGTGACGTACATTGTCCAGTGGTAACTTGTTGCTGGTGGGTTTGCCTCAGCAAGACAACTGAGGCTAACGTTGTGTTGGTTTACTTGCCAGTTGCCATCGTACCCAATAATTCTCACTTCCGGAGGGTCTAACCAGGGAGAGGAAACAAAATATCAAAGCAGAAATAGAAAATCAGTCAGCACTTCCTCATCGTTTACAAATGGGGTCTTTCACACATGAGAAATCTGAACAAGTGCAGGAGAACATGATTAACCGAGCTGGGAATTTGTCTTGCAAACATTTCGTCCCCTGTCTTGGTGACATCCTCAGTGCTTGGGAGCCTCCTGTGAAGCGCTCCTGTGGTGTTTCCTCCGGCATTTATAGTGGCCTGTCTCTGCTGCTTCCAGTTGTCAGTTCCAGCTGTCCGCTGCAGTGGCCGGTATATTGGGTCCAGGTCGATGTGTTTGTTGATCGAGTCTGTGGATGAGTGCCATGCTTCTAGGAATTCCCTGGCTGTTCTCTGTCTGGCTTGCCCTATAATGGTAGTGTTGTCCCAGTCGAATTCATGTTGCTTGTTGTCTGCGTGTGTGGCTACTAAGGATAGCTGGTCGTGTCGTTTCGTGGCTAGTTGATGTTCATGTATGCGGATTGTTAGCTGTCTTCCTGTTTGTCCTATATAGTGTTTTGTGCAGTCCTTGCATGGTATTTTGTACACTACATTAGTTTTGCTCATGTTGGGTATCAGCTCCTTCGCTCTGGTGAGTTGTTGTCTGAGCGTGGCTGTTGGTTTGTGTGCCGTTATGAGTTTCCATGAATTCGACTGGGACAACAATAACTTGTTTAGTTGAGCGCTCAATCTTCGATAACTTAACCCATCATGTGGATTGTCGCAACAAATATTTCCTAACTGGTACCAAAGACCCATTTATCAAGTGTTTGTCCCATTT
>NW_025195757.1:1856-4537 GCF_004010195.1 Chiloscyllium plagiosum
GACCAGCTATCCTTAGTAGCCACACACGCAGATGACAAGCAACATGAATTCGACTGGGACAACACGACCATTATAGGGCAAGCCAAACAGAGAACAGCCAGGGGAATTCCTGGAGCCATGGCACTCATCCACAGACTCTATCAACAAACACATCGACCTGGACCCAATATACCGGCCAGTACAGCGGACAGCTGAAACTGACAACCGGAAGCGGCAGGGACAGAGCACTATAAACACCGGAGGAAACACCACAGAAGCGCTTCACAGGAGGCTCCCAAGCACTGAGGATGTCACCTAGACAGGGGACGAAACGTTTGCAAGACAAATTCCCAGCTCGGCGAACAGAACCACAACAACGAGCACCCGAGCTACAAATCTTCTCCCAAACTTTGAGAAAATGATTAAAAATAGATTGCATTGGTCTACTTGAGTTCCCAAGTCGTTAGTTTGGGTGCATGTGTGTAGTATTTGTGCGTGTGGATCAGGAACCCTCAGTTTCAAATCCCACTTCATCACCGTGTGTTCACCATGGCAACAAACAGACTGATTGCTGACTTGTTATTCCTCCTGACAGACACCCATGGTCAGACACCAAGAGTGAAGAGGTTCCTGCCTGGCTCCGTCCAGGAGGACCAGTTCCACCACAGAACACACCAGATGGCCTCCTTCTTTAAAGACCGCAATTTCCCCTCGCATGTGGGTTGATGGTGCCCTCCAACGCATCTCGTCCCCATCTCGCACCTCCGCCCTCATTCCCCACCACTCCAACTGCAACAAGGACAGAACGCCCCTGGTCCTCACCTTCCACCCCACCAACTTCCGTCAACATTGCATCATCCTCCGCCATTTCCAAACGGGTCCCAGAGATTTATTTCCCTCCCCACCCCTATCTGCGATCCGTAAAAACCGTTCCCTCCGTGACTCTCTCGTCAGGACCACGTCCCCTAACAACCCACCCTCCCAACCTGGCACCTTCCCCTGCCACCGCAGGAACTGTAAAACCTGTGCCCACACCTCCTCCCTCACCGCTATCCAAGGCCCTAAAGGAGCCTTCCACATCCATCAAAGTTTCACCTGCACTTCCACACATGTCATTTACTGCATCCATTGCTCCCGATGCGGTCTCCTTGAGATTGGGAAGACTGGATGCCTACTTGCAGAGCGCTTCAGAGAACATCTCTGGGACACCCGCACCAATCAATCCCACCGTCCTGTGGCCAAACACTTTAACTCTCCCTCCCACTCTGCCGAGGACATGCAAGTCCTGGGCCTCCTCTACTGCCACTCCCTCACCACCCGACGCCTGGAGGAAGAACGCCTCATCTTCCGCCTCGGGACCCTCCAACCCCAGGGCATCAATGTGGACTTAACCAGTTTTCCCCCCACCTTACCCGAGTTCCAACCTTCCAGCTCAGCACTGTCCCCATGACCTGTCCTACCTGCCAATCTCCCTTTCTCCTGCTCCTCGGATGCTGCCTGACCTGCTGTGCTTTCCCAGCACCACACTCTTGGCTATGCCTTGGTAAAAGCACAGCTGCCTTGACCATAACTCCAGGGTTACAATGAATGAAGCAAATAAGGGTGCCCCAAATGTAGCATGGAACATGAGAGCAGGGTTATTGAGCTTGTACCGTTAGTCCTTCTTCCTTGCATTGTCTTGTACTGTCCCCATGATTTAGTTAGCATCGCAAGATCTTCCACACTCAGTGTCAGTGATACTCAGCGATGGAGCAGTGAATGTGTTCTAGAGCAGAGGGTTTCCAAAGATTGGCAATAGACATAGTGACCCCCAACAGCGCCTTCCCAACCCACGACCACTTCCATCAAGAAGGACAAGGGGCAGCAGATACATGGGAACACCACCCCCCCTGCAAGTTCCCCTCCGAGCCCCTTACCATCCTGACTTGGAAATAGATCGGCCGTTTCTTCAGTGTGTTTGGGTGGCCATTCAGCCTCCCTAACAGCATTGTGGGTCTACCCCCAGCACGTGGACTGCAGCAGTTGAAGGGAATACTCAGCTCCTGATGGTGGGTGTGATCAGAACCGGGGGGGAGGGAGGGTGGGTGGCCACTGTCTGAGGATTCAGGGTGGGCCATTTGGGACGGTGATGAGGAGACATTTGTGGGGAGCCTGTGGGATTCATTCCCACAGGAAGGAGCTGATGCCAAAACAGTGAACGTATTCAAGAGGCAGTTGGATATGGCACGGGGGGGGGGGGGGGGGGGGAGGGTGGGGAGGGGGGCGATTGAGGTCGAAGGTCATGGGGAGAAAGCAGCATGAGGCTATTGAGTTGGATGATCAGCCATGATGATGATGGATGGGGTAGCAGGCTGGAAGGGCCGAATGGCCTCCTCTGCACTGTGGGGATCTGGAGAGGCCCTTCAGCCCATGTTACTGTTCCCAAATACAAGATCTTAACATTCGAAGCTAGGGCCAAGTGTTGGAAAGTGGGAACTCATGTAGATTTGGGGGGTAGTTTTCTTTGTCAGTGAGGACTCAATGGGCCGAAGGACCCCTGAGAATCCTTACAGTTCAGATGAGGCCATTTGGCCCATTGTGCTCTTTGATGTTTCTATGTAATCAGTGATGACACCAAAATCGGAGGTGTAGTGAACAGCAAACAGGGTTACCTCAGATTACAACGGGCTCTTGATCAGATGGGCCAATGGGCCAAGGAGTGG
>NW_025195758.1:0-2042 GCF_004010195.1 Chiloscyllium plagiosum
AGTCACCCTTACATAGCCCATCCAGAATGCGAACGTTTGAATCATTGTTTTGAATTTGAGTAAAACAATATTGAATTGAAAGGCATTAGCTGGAGGTATTTGTTCAGTGACTGTGATTGATGTCAGTCTCCGTGGATCAGAGATGTGTCACTGGAGGGTTTGCCTCTTCTATTAATTAAGGACTCGCTTCAATGTGTTATGCCAGTATGAGCGGGAGCATCAACGACTGGACTAACAGGGATCAGTAGCTCGAGAGACGGAGAGGAGAGATCAGAATCTGAGAACATTAGACTGGAATGTTCCATTAATGGATCAGAATCTGAGAACATTCGACTGGAATATTACAACAGACAGGAGTTTATCCTGGGGTCTTTACTACCTTTCTAAGCCTTGGATATCATTAGCATCACGGATCGAAGATATCCTTTGGATTATTCAAGGTGGTTACTATCCCATCCTCGCTATAGTTGGTGTTCCTGGTAAGTCATTCCATCTGACCATTAAGCTGAGTTGAACTGAATTGCTGTTCATATTCAAATTTTAAAATTTGGAAGTCATCATTTTCAGATCAGGTCAAAAATTTTATTCCTTCCTGATTATAACTAGCAAATTACTATTCAAAACTTACTCAACAATACGCGAGGAGAAACCAGACTCTTCTTAAACTCCATGATCTTTTTTCTCCATTCATATTTCCATTTCTGCATAATGTCCCCGCTCACCAATCCTGCCCAAGACCACTATCAGGATATTTCAGTCTCCTTCTCAGCCTCAATGCAGCTGCTGAATAATCCATCGTTTGTGCCTTTGGTAAATCTAGATATAACCGTTTCAAGTCCCTTCTAACTATGCTTACGTCACAAAATATTTGCACTTGAGATGGGTAATTTGTCCTCTCCACAGAATCTGTCAGATGGACAGACAGTGCATGGTGGTCAAGTCATTGACTCATAATCAAGCGGCACAGAATAATAATCTGTTGGTGTCTCATGAAGGGAGTTGATGGAATGCAAATGAAATCATCACCACTTGTTTTAAACAGAAGCCTATCTGTTTGCCTCATGTCCTTTAGAGAATGCAATGGGTTATCCTTCCATGTTCAGGTCTCTGTGTGACTGCAATGTGGTTTTTTCTTTATTATCCTGTACAACAGCTGAATCAACCACTCAGATAAGAGATCAGCGTAACATGTTGTCCTGTCCAGAGCTGCACACATCCCATGAGAGTAGAACAAAAGGAAAGATAGCTCCCTTCGTCTGCCTAATTTCCATGTTCCTGCAAGTAATTTCCATTGAGGCAGGTGACCATTCCCTGTTTCACGTGAATACTTTCTGATTGAGTCTCCCTCTGAACGTGATATACATCTCCATCGACAACTCTGGTGATGAATGACGCAAAGATGTAAGAGACTTCAAAATTCCTCATCATTCGCTGTGTAGAGAGAAGGAATGGCTTTTTATACCACAGGAAAAAAGCTGAGACGGCTAAGTGAGGGAACAGAATCATTGTGATCAACCCTAGAATGTTGTTGACATAGTATTTGGGGCATTGTGCACAGATCGTCTCTCCTTTATAAGGAATAATCCACTTGGCAGAAAGAGTGTAAAGGAGTTTCACCAGACTAATTGTTGGGATAATTGTACCATCGGGTGTGCATGAGGATTAATCTGTAGCGCTTTGAAGAATAAGAGGTGATTGCAATGGACCTTAAGGTGATGGACAGTCACTCATTATATTCCAAACAGAACTAATACGTTGATAAATTCCATGTTTTTTTTAACTTGGTTTACATGATTCCCGATGATTTAAAAGGCTCTGAGAACGTTCCTCTCACTCCACGCCACTCCCCATTTCGATTGAGAGAGAGAGAATCGGTCTTTAACTGAGCTCTTCCAACATTAATACAGTGCATTTGATGTGTGATCATACATAGAACTTCACGTTATCCACCATCCCGACAGAAGCCACAATAGCTTCATTTTAAAACAGTTAATTATTCCCACCAGCTTCTGACCCCACGGAGAACATACGATCTGTCTTCT
>NW_025195758.1:2102-4537 GCF_004010195.1 Chiloscyllium plagiosum
AGTGCAGTCTCTGCTCCATTCGTTTTCCAGGTTGGAGCATCAATGACACCCTCCTGTTCCTGTGTAAGTGTCTCGAGGGGTGAGTGGTCTCCTCCTGGTTCTATAGAACAGGTTTAGGGGTCTTACTGGACTCTGCCTGTTCCTGTTTAACAGCTCAATGTACTGATCAGACGCCTCCTCTTCCTGTGGAACAGGCAGGAGGATTGAATGAGCTGTCCCTCTTCTTGTTCAGTCATTTCAATGGGCTGGATGATTTCCACATATCGATGTAACCAGCTTGAGATGCTGAATGAGCTCCTCTTTTAACTGTGGAAATGTGCAGTGTCTTCCAGCACTGTTACATGAATGTTACCGACACGTTAACAGCACAAACGTGAATGTTGTTTGGGTCTTGCTGAATATATACACAATCAGGTTCAGGAGCTGAGTGAGGACAAAATGTTCTGAATATTGCGTGATCGTCAGTGATCAGCCTGCTTCTGATCTTGAGATAGATGGGGGGGGGGGGGGCTGGAATGGGGGCACATAGACGTTGACAAAGGAGCTGAAGATGTTTGTGCTGAGGAAGTTAATCTGAGGGTCTCCTGAAGCGATGTCCCGGGACTGAGAGGATTGTCGGCCACCGACCACAAACATCTTCCTTTGTGCTCTGAAAGTCCCCAACCAGTGGGGAGGTGAGACCTGATTCTCATTAAGCTCAGATAAGTAGGTGGTCCCGATAACATCCTCAGTCAACTACTGCTTTGATATCAAGGCCATTCACCCTTTCCTGAGCCCCTGTGTTCACCTCTTGTTCATATCAATAAGTGACGGTGTATGTGTAGAGAGTGTTTTCCTCTCACAGAGGGTAATCAATATCAGGAATTATCTGGACAAGACAGTTCGGGGAGCTACATCACTGAAATTATTTAAAGAGGTGGTACATGAATCTTTGACCTGTCAGAGAGCTGAGGAGTGTGAATAACTGGGCACTAAAGAGGAGTTAATGCTAACAGTAGATCAGCCATGATCGTATACAATGGCTTGACCGTCCGAATTACGTATTCCTGTTCCTTATGTTTTCATTTTCTGTAATTTCAAAGGTTTTCATTTTCTGTAATTTCAAAGTAAACAGCTGTAATTTTCCTGGATGTACTGTTACCGCATGATGTAATCAGAGAGAGCAAATCATTTTTGAGTCATCTCGAGTGAGGCTCTACCATGCACTATGATCTGATTAAGGTCTCAGCAGCACTTTTCTGTCAGTGTACCATTTTCCGACATTCATTTGTCTTTCAAATGTCTTACATACACAATTTTGAACAAATGGAAATATCCAGGCATCACAATCTTCTGTGGAAGGGAATTCACACCTTAACAACCCTATGAGAATCTCTTGTGTGTGTTCTGACCAATGTTGGAGGGTCACTCATGTCTTTTCCCACTCCTCTATTGGTGAAAGCAAAATTTAACTGTAAACAGTTGAGTGCTGTGTTCAATGATATAGGTATTGGACTGGGTAATTTTTCTTGAAAAATCTGAGACACATAAAGTTGAACTGTGAACAAATGGTAAAATGATAGAGTGTCCCAAATGTTTTTCTGACTTTGAACTTATTCTGCTCACATAAATGTCTGGGAATGCGGATTTCTTCCCGGAACAGTTGGATTTGGCCGAATTCCCTTTGCTTCCAGCTGTACAGAGATTCCTATGAATCCTCATCAGGAATCCTCCACGAGTGGGAAATATGACTCAGGATTTTTCTGCTCTCACACCTTGGTTTCAGGCAGAACAAAGTAAAAGAGAGAGAGATAGAGACCAATTGGCTGCTGCTTCTGAAGCAAGTAATAATTTTCTCCGTCTCTGTGTGGAAAAATTCAAGAATATCAACTGAAAACCAAACTGGACCATATGCACTCTCAATGTACATTCCCTGGAATGGGTGATAATAGACTGTATGCTGTATGCTGCATCATTGCTGTTGTTATGCACAGTGCCTTTCATTAGCAAAAGAAAGTAATGTGCCCGTTTTATGATTTGGTGAGATGTTTATATGCGTCTGCGTAATTTTTAAAAATGGGTTGATATCTTCATAATATTTGTGCTAATACCAATGCATCTCATTCAAAAATTATTATCTAGCTTTAGTCTTCTTAACAAGAGAAAATATGCATCCAGCTGAAAGACTTCTCTGAAAATCGTGGTTTAATAATGCATGGTGTCAAGTTGTATCGAAACTGGGTTAACTAAGTGACTGCTAATGTTGTGAAAAATAAATTCCATAAGTGTATATCAGGTAGGTTGAAGTGTATGTTGTGAACCAAACTAGAGAGCATATTATTTCGGATTTGGTGTTGTGTGATGCTGATTAAGGATGGTCAACCATGATCATATTGAATGGTGATGCAGGCTGGAAGGGCGGGATGGCCTACTCCTGCACCTATTGTCTATTGACT
>NW_025195759.1:0-2442 GCF_004010195.1 Chiloscyllium plagiosum
AGCCTAACACTTTCCTCCTGACTGTGATCCACCTAGCTCATCTTTGTGTCATCCACAACATTGATCATCATTTCAATGATCCCCACCTCACATTCTCACAATCGTCATTTCTGGATATCACAAACAACCCGTAATTTCCTTCCCGTTCTTCAGATGTTAATCAGAGGATGATTTGACAATTCGAGTTTCTTGCTTTCCCGATTTTGGTGAATTTATAAGTGAAGTAATTAACACATTTTATGAGGGAGCCACAAATAGCATTTTCTGAATTCACCTTTTACACTCTGCCTCTCTGCATGTTTTATTTATAAACCTTGTAATAATTTGGGACAAGCCAGTGCATTTTGCATGGCACTGTTCTTTGTAACATTCCCTACAATAGCCAAAGCTGAAGAAATTTTTCATCTGCAGGATGGACGTGGACTCATTCATTGTTTGTTTAAATCAGCGAGTGTGATGGAGATAAATATTCAATTAAATTCGATGTTATGGGCAAACTGCAAAAGATCAAACCATATTCTCATATCCACCTTGAAGTGGAAGCAAATACATGCTAGAAAATAATCAAAAATGTTGACACACCACAGTAGGGGAGAAAAAAAACCCATGTCGTCTGCACTTGATGGAGATATAGAAATATATAGTACATGTACAACCTGAACAAGAATCAAGCGAGAGAAGAAAGAGTACAAGAAATCTTTTCTTAATTTTGAATGGAATCCAGATCCCTATTTTCTTGAACAGAGATGATTTCTCATCCAATCTCACCATCCAGTCCCTTCTGCATATAAACCAACATTTTCCGTATAACCATCAGTTCTGAGGAAGGGGCACTGGACATGCAACGTTAACTCTGATTTCTCTGCACAGATGCTGCCAGACCTACTGAGCATTTACAGCAACTTTTGTTTGTTTCAACATTTTCAACACAAGTTCTCACAACACAAGTTCTCACAACACATTATCGATATTTAGAGCCCTGTCAAACAGAGGAATTTGGACAATGTGGTCCTTTCTTATTTCTATTACAGTTGGTGTGTCTGTGACACCAGAATTACAGCCGAAATCTGTTTCTTCTTTAAGATAGAAAGTAAAACAAAATTCTGAACATCTTGTAAATCTCTGGAAATCTATTTTTTTTAAATGCATTTTAGAGGCAGCTTAACTCCATGAAATAATCGGGATAGATTTTTGATGATGGAACACTCTGTGTCCTTCATTGAACAAGCTTGTGTCCCCACTCTCCAAAAGTTTTCAATGCACAACATAGAATTATTACAGCAAAGGTGGTGAAAACTCAGCCCATTGTCTCTTCCAGATTGGAATGAGCGATATCTCTACTATTATTCTCCTGTATTGTCCCCATAGCCCTGCACATTTTGTTATTAGTATCTGTTTTTAATTGTAAGCATCCTGCAAGATATGAACAATATGATCAATTTCAAACAAAAACAGACTTTGTAGGGAAAGTTCAGCAGGTCTGGCAGTATCTGAAGAGAAATCAACATTTATGCTTCAGATGCGATGACCCTATTCAATCTGTATTCCCAATGACTAAATGGTGTGTACATAAAATATAAATTATAAAATATCCTTGTTGTGAACTATATTTAATTCTATCTGACGTTAAGAGTGATGATGACTGGGGAATATCATTGTACTCCCAATGCAGTCTCCACAGCCACTGCCCCCATTCCGCCCTATCTCCCAGCCAAACGTGACTCATTAATTCACAAGTATTAAAGAATAAGCTCACTTATGGTTTGGACTGGCGGAAAAAGTGTAAAAATTGTTGCTTTATAGCAAATAACACTGCATTAAGATGTTTGTCAATTTGTATAAATTAATTATTGAAGCATATTATGAATGGAAGGTCCATTCATTTATTAGAGCAGGGGGAGGAACATTCAGATAAGTCCACACTTCCTGTCTATTTGCAGAGCAACTGTGCCCAGTGACAGTGTGTTGGCTGGCGTTTGTTCCCGTGGAGAAGAGATCAGCACAGTAACAAGTGCTGATTGTATTTCTTTTTTTTGTGGAGGGGTGGAAATTCGGGGGAAGATGGTTACAGCATTGCAAACGTACAACAGAGCAGAGTCATCTCGCCTGGTATAAGAAAGCATCCATCATTCTCCCTCACAACTGACTTCACTAGAGCAATTAGTGATGGGAGATGTGACCAATAGCCAGTGATGTCAGCATCCAGTCCAGTCCAGTTATATTGCGAACTGAAAGTGCTGTATTGAAAGCTAGAACTGTTTGCTCAGTGACTGTGATTGATATCAGTCTCCATGCATTGTAACTGTGTCACTGGAGCATTTCCCTCTCTTATTGATTAGATTAGATTAGATTACTTACAGTGTGGAAACAGGCCCTTCGGCCCAACAAGTCCACACCGACCCGCCGAAGCGCAACCCACCCATACCCCTACATTTACCCCTT
>NW_025195759.1:2937-4537 GCF_004010195.1 Chiloscyllium plagiosum
AAGCTCTCTTCTGGCCACTTTTCCAGTTGCAAGTATTTCAATCTCAAAATTGTTCTTGTCTCGGACGTTACTTCATGATTAGGACAATGTATCAGAGTAGGAATGTCGCTGAATATAATTCAGATCAAAGCTTATTAAACGAAAGACATTGTTTCAAGCGACTTGTTTCAAGTCCTACCACAACTGATGGCAGAACTTCAATAAAAATGATAAGAATTCGAATAAAGTGCATTTCACGAAAAACAACCGTGACACCCAGATTTTGTCTGTAAATCTTGCTGTTTCACTGATGACCTTAAAGAAATCTAATGTTACTACCAGGTTTTGGTTAAGTGTGACTTCAGACCCACATCAATGCGCTTTATATTGGCTTGTGGAATGGCTTCACAGTCAGGGCAATTAGTGTTGAGTAACAAATGCTTCCGTGGCAGAGATGCCGACTTCCCATGGAATAACAAATTTGAAGTTTAAACCAAATAAAAGAAGATGCTGGAGTTCTGAAATTGCATAAAAAATGCAAAGCAAAGAACAGAAAGTGCTCGGAGTTTTCCTGAACTGAAAACAGTTGGAAAATCGTGTGAATAATGCTGGTGAAAGGGAAGTCTGCTTTGAAAGTGAGCTAAATCGATAGAGAAAGAGAGAGATAGAAGAGAAAGAGCAAACAACAGGAATGATGATCAGCTGGGATGGAAATAAAATGTGAGATTCACCTCATTTATTTTTGGCTTTTCCCATCTTCCTGAATGTCTTGCCCATGCCAGTACATGTATTCCCCGCTTTTCAAAAAATCGCTTTTTGCCACTTCCCTTTCCGAAAAACCTCCATTACGTCCTGTTTTCGCTAACTAAAAGAAATCCGATGAGGATTTTCACTTTTACCAAGAAAGATGATTTTTTTCCCACATAAATTAATGCTACTTCATTTTACGCCATATCAGCTTGTGAAAGGTTTTGTAGGAACACTCTACTTTCAGATACTCAGGGAAACTATATATATCTAAGATCATGTTTAAAGCGATTTGATCTCAACTGTCTGTCTTCCCTGAGTGTCGTCATCTTCTTAAATTTATTAATGGGATATAGGTATCGCTGGCTGGGCCAGCATTAGTTCACTTATTTGATTGCCCTTGAGAAGACCTTGAGCCTCAATGCCACTTAGACAGAGTGAGGCATACAAGGTGACAGCAGCACAGGAGGTGTGCAAAGCAAGAGCGACTTTCGCAAGATTAATATTATTTGAAAAGTTAGAGACTTCAATTCGCCAGGGTAATTACGGTGGGGAAGAAGGTGTTCCTGAGCATGCTGGTCCATGTTTTCAAGGCTCTGTATCTCCTTCCTTTTGGAAGAGATTGTAGGAGATCATTATCGGTTTTGGAGAGATATTTGATGCCAGCGAAAGGCTGGCAATGAGAAGTCTAAATGGATGGAAGATTATCTTCCATGATAGTCTGGGCTGTGCACACAACCGTCTGTAGCTTCTTATGGTCATGGGAAGAATTGTTACCGTCACACTATTATGCACGTGAATAGAATGCTTTCAGTTGGCAGTATGCAGAGCACTGAGAGGTGGTAGTTCCAAAATATTTAGATGTAAGAATTGG
>NW_025195760.1:0-1467 GCF_004010195.1 Chiloscyllium plagiosum
AACACTTGTATCAGCACTGGGTGGTGCAGACTCCACGGGCCTTGTCTTTATTACATGATTCCATGTGGTGGCAGCCATGAAATGTCTGATATATTCTGAAGCAGCAACAAATTGGACTTGGTTTGTTCCAATGAACTGTGCTCAGTAAGTGGTGAGATTACAAACAAACATCATCCAATGGAGTATCAACACTTACGCAACCTAGGACAGCCCAGCAATCTCTGAAATCATCCCGGATAATTCACCCGCTCAGTGTAAGAATTGTCCAACAACAGCATCAACATTATTCCAGCTGTTTGACACCATTATTAAAAGTTCACCAATAACATAGAAACAGACTTCGCTTCATTATTATATAGGCTTCTCGTGTAAGGTTGTTATTTCTCTGAAGACTAATAAATTCCTTCCCATATATTCGTATTGACAAAGATTCTGTTATCGTGCGAGCTGTTCCTCACCAGTAATATTTACTCACAGTTAAACCGGCACATGAGATGTAGTGCTGGTACTCCCTCTCAACAGCCACTTGGATGGACCAACATCGACTGGACTGGAACTTCTCAAGGGCAATTAATGCTGGTCTAGCTCCATTAAAATCCCAAATGAACCAAAAAGACAATCCGATTTTCTAATAATTATTAAACAACAAGGGCATTTTGTTGATCTGAAGAGTTTGTCGCTGTCTTTGAAATTGTGAGAACTGTGTTATTTTATTTTCAGTATCTAAAGACAACAGAAATGTAAAATCTAGCATCAGGAGTAAGGAATCAAAACAACTCCATCCTGTGATTACGTCGGGGATGATCTGATTGTGACCTCAATCGCACATTCCTCATTTGCCCTTACAATGCCCTTACAGAGAATTGTACAAAGACACAACACTCTGAGAGGATGACAGCAAATCACCATCTTCTTAACAGAGACATTTTTCTCTTTTACTCTCCATCCACTCATGGTAATCTCTCACACAAGCTGAAATATTGTTTTAGAATTCAACTTGAAAGACTATTTGGAATATTTTGAGGTTAAGCAAGACCACATGTTGTTCGCCTAAACCCCAGCAGATCCAGAGCCAGTCATTTCAAGATTTCCTCCTGAAATAAACGCTCCTCACAAGAGTCAGCTGAGTGAATCTTCCCTGGATTGCATTTTATATCATTGTGGCCATCGCTCTCTCGATGTGGTTACACCACTACATTGTAAATCTGTACAAAATCGTCCCAACTTTTAAATGTATTCTGTTTCAGAAAGTTTCAACATTTGTCTTACCTCCCGAAAACCTTGATGTACACGTACATTTTTTATTTTGTAATCCAAGTGCCTGGTTCCTCTGTGCCTAAAGCCAATCTCTCCACTGAAATAATACACTACGTTTCCATTCAACCCGCCAATATCTTTTAGCACAGACTCAATTTTCCTACTATGTACCATGCACCAATATTTGCCTGTTCACTTGACCCACCTTAA
>NW_025195760.1:1745-4537 GCF_004010195.1 Chiloscyllium plagiosum
AAAGGCAAAGTTACAGTGACTGGGGGGATTTCAATATGCAGGTGGACTGGGAAAATCAGTGGTAATGGTTTGCAAGGAAAGGAATTTGTGGAATGTCTACGAGATGGCTTTTTGGAGCAGCTTATGGTGCAGGCAACAAGGGAACGGGCAATACTGGATTTAGAGCTGTGCAGGGAGGCAGACTTGATAAGGAAGCTTAAGGTGAAAGAACCTTCGGAGGCAGTGATCATACTATGATTGAACCTACTCTTCAATTTGAGAGGGAGAAAGTAGAATCGGAGCTAATATTACAGCTAACTAAAGACACCTTCAAAAACACAAGGGGGGAGCTGGATAGAATTGACTGGGAGAGGAGCTGAGCAGGAAATACAGTGAAACAATAATGGCAGGAGCTTCTCAGTTGAAACTTCTTCAGGAATGACAAAGGGCCTGTGCCCGAAACGTCGAATCTCCTGTTCCCTGGATGCTGCCTGACCTGCTGTGCTGTTCCAGCAATAAAGTTTCAACTTTGATCTCCAGCATCTGCAGACCTCACTTTCTCCAGGAGCTTCTCAGAGCAATTTAAGAGTCACAGCAGAGATTTATCCCGAGGTAAAAGATGCATTGCACAGCGAGGATGAGGCAACCATGGATGACTGGGACAGTCATGGCTGGCGTAAAAGGAAAGTAGAAAGTAGATAACATCGCAAATAGCAGTGCGAAACCAGAAGATTTAGAAGCTTCAAAGATGAACAGATGGCAACAAAATAAGAATAAGGACGGAGAAGATTAAATATAAGGTTAAGCTATCCAATGATATAAAGGACAACTGTAAGAGTTTCTTTATACATATAAAGGGCAAAAGATAAGCAGAAGCGAATATTGGGGCACTGGAAAATGACGCTGGAGAGATAGTTGTGTGGAACAAATAATAGATGAGAAACTGAATAACTATTACGAGAGTGGGTAAAGAAGGGGCAGATGGAGTTCAACTTGGGAAAGTGCGAGGTGATGCACATTAGTAGGAAGAAGACAGGCATGGACTACTTCGTAAGTGGAGAGGAAAAATCAGAAGTCTGAAGTGCAAAGAGAGTTGCGAGTTCGAGTACAGGATTGTCTCGAGATAAACTTGCAGGTTGAGTCAGCAATTAGGAAGGTGTTGTTTCTGGTGCACAGGGTAATTGAAATCTTATATTCAGCAAAAGAACAGAGTTAACTCTTACAAACAATATTTATTTTTTGAACACAATTAATATTAGAACAATAAAACGTATTATAACGCAATGATAAACGCTACACATTATCTTATGCTTTAACTTAACTTTGGATGATCACATACCACCCCACTAGAAGTTGACCGGGCTCGACTTGGTGATGTCTTCTTGTTCTTCTGATGATCTTGGAGGTGTCTTCTCTTTCCCTGGTTAATATCCAGTTACTGCACTGTGTGGAGTTTTGTGGTGATGCTTATCCTTCCAAGTCTTCACGCCCTTTTGGGAAGGTATGGAGGATCTGTCAATGGAATGATCAGGTTCATTTACCCTGATCAATCAGACTCGATCATGGGTTGGCTCAAGGGCAACATTCCATTGTCCCATTCAGGTCCAACTTCAGGTGAGCATTACAGGATCTGGAGTTTCAGGTTTGTTTGCAAACCGTCTGTGGGTATCTGCAGCCCGTCTGGATTCTGCAGCATGTGGATTAACACAGAGAATTTAGTCAAAGCTGGGGTCCATTTCACAGCATGCTTTAATAATTGTTCATTTTTGTAACTCCATGGTAAATTTATTATTGTCCATCGTAAGATTATTCTTTCAGATGGCTCGTCCGGTCAGAAAGGCCTTCAGCCTGAAAGTGGTGAATCTATAGTAAAGATGGCAGTTTCCTTAGCTAAAGGACATTAATGATTCAGGTGGGTTTTTCTTGGCAATCAATTCATAACCACTATCAGTCTCTTAATTCCAGATTTAAATTCAAGCTCCCCTTCTTGCTGTGACAGGATTTGGACCCAGGTCACCAGAAAATTATCTGGCCTTATTACATAAGAATTCATGTTATCATTGACTTCCTAATCAAGATATGGATGATTTTTTTTTCCCCGTTATGCAACTCCTCTTCGGTCTTCAGCATCTCCCTAATTATTTGCCAAATTTCTTCATCTGCCTGCCTTTGACTATTCTTTTCTCCCACCCCCACCCAGCCCCCAGTCCACCCAGGCCAAATCCTTCCTTAGGCCAGTATAATTACCATTGCCTAATACTAAAACTCTCATGCATGACACAGTCTTCACTCTTTCAATCTGAATGTGAAACTCCAGCATGTTGTGTTTACTCCTTCCAAGTCAAAGCTCATCCAACAATCCTTCCTTGTTACATAATTTCAAATCTAAATTAGCCCATTCTCTGGTTGGTTCCATGCCATCCTGCTCTCAGAACTAATCTCTCATACACTCCATGAATTTTTATTCGAGGATATCACTGTCAAGTTGATTAATTAATTCAATTTGCATGTTCAAAACACCCATAGTTAAAATTGTGACAAGCCCTCACTATATTCTACCTCAGAAGTACTTTGGGGGACAGTGGCTGAAAATTACACTTCCCAAGATGTTTCTTCTCTTGCTTTTTATTTGCACTGAGACGGATTTCACATATTTTTTGGCACAAAACAGTTCGAAAAGGTCTGAGTTCCCACTTGCACGAACAAATGTTTATTTTCTTTACACATTTTACAGTAAATATTGAGGAATTAAGAGGGCTAAAAGTGGTCATGAGATATCCTTAGCAAACAGGGTTGAGGAAAATCCCAAAGAC
>NW_025195761.1:0-1271 GCF_004010195.1 Chiloscyllium plagiosum
TATATTAAATGAAGTATCTCTCTTTGATCTTGGCGTGATGTTTGATCTGTCTCTTAACTGCATGTCCCCATTTTATAAAACACTTTAGAATTGACATAATTTTTCAATGTTTGAGATAAAGAATAAACTGAAAGGCAGCTTGTGAAGTCAGAGGGAATTAATGTAGTAATTGGTGGGTTTGTCAGTAAGGAATAGTGAACATAAAACCTATCAGATTGTTGTTTAATTACCAAAGGATTCACTCATGTTCATCAGGGATGGGAACCTGTCACCCAGTCAGCACCCTCACCAATGTGAAAGGAGGGAACACTGGGCAGGGGCTGAGAACAGTCCATTTGCTTTTTATACAGTCAGTGGGAGAGCTTACAGCCTCTGTATAGCGACCTGAAGGGGCTTCTTCTTCGCTGTTTTCTATACTTAATTTTTAATCCAATCAATTTAAAATAAACCAAAATTTAAAATAAACCAAAATCAGCAACAAAGTCCAAAACAATGGAATGGGACATGGGAAGCTGTATAATTTAATCAGAATGTGTTTCTCCGTGTCTGTTAGACACCCTGTGTTCTAAGGGTCCAATAGTTCTGGAAGGTATCAAGTCCACTGCTTGTCCCCGCACACTTCATCTCGCTGGATAACCAGGTATCAAGTCCACTGCTTGTCCCTGCACACTTCATCTCGCTGGATAACCAGGCACAGACAAACGGACAAAGAAGAAGCAAATCCTGCCAGGAAAATGAAGGGAAGGCCACAATTGTGTGAGCGATGACATTGATGAATGGCAGAGTGGACTTGATGGGCCAAGTGGACTCTCATATTCTCCTCTAACTATTGTTCAGACAGTAACCCGCCTCTCTCACGCTGTGCATTCTGGTTCTACAGATTAGTTTTAACCAAGTGAAGACCCTTCAACATCCCTGTGGCTTCCACCGTGCACAGCTCAGGATCAGGAACATGGAACTGATACGTCACTGAATGGTGGGAAGCTGACCATTCAGGGAACTGCACAGAGGCTAGAACCTGTCACAGTGAATATGAACACTGTCCATGGACTCCTCCTGCAGCCTGGATGGAAGGGAAGCTGCTAAAAAGGAATCATAATCCAACTGTTCACATTTGTGAAAGAATCAAGAATGGTGAGGCACCGATGCAAGGTAATTGGCAACGATGCACATGCGACATTTAGACAAACCATTTTCATTCTGCAAAAGGTTGAGATTAGGAATCCACTGCTAATGGAGCCAGGTACAATGAAGTGAACATTAGATTCCCT
>NW_025195761.1:1814-4537 GCF_004010195.1 Chiloscyllium plagiosum
CAGGGAGCACATCCTTACTGTATCGATCCCACTGAGCTCTTTAAAAATTTTATTCATTTCAAGTGTTTCATGTTTAGATACGCTCAAGAAGACAGCTTCATTCTCCTCAATCTCTCCTGAGAGGGCAATGCTGCTGTTAGAAATCAATTCACTGGTGTATGTTACTGGCTGCTTCATGGATTGGAAGTGGCTAATGAGACTGTCAATTTACTGTATGCTGTATTGCCAGGTTGCCAGCCATGTCAAGTGTTTTCAAAGAAAAAAAAAACACATTTGGGAAATGAATGTCAGTTGAGGGGCACCCTCTTTCGATACGATCTATTAATAGTTGTTGGAACTGACTTACCTGGCTTTAACCAAGTGGTCAAAGAAGTATAACTGTCATAGAAGCTGGTACCATGGATCAAGAAGTGTAAGTAATGGAGGAGGTGTCAGTTCTGCTGGTTAATTGCACAAAGTTGTTTAAAATGTTGCTGACTTACTTTCAGCATCATGATAACAGTAGGACACATAACTGAGGTCATTGCATTGTTCAAGTTTTCCACGTTCACAGAACTAAAGGGAAAGCTGGAGCTGGGCGTTGTGGGATGAGCTAGGAGTCAGAGGGACAAAAAAAAACTAAAGTCGCGATTGATAAAAAAAAAACTTAGTCCCACTCAGACTCTGTCCTGCAGTTTTGTCTTTGCTTCTCCAAAGCCTGGGAAATTCACTTCCTCTCAGTGATCCAGCCTCTTTTCCAGCTTCTCCCCATTCCCTTGGAGACACGAAAGCAGAGCTCCAGCTTTAAGTTGCTCATTTGAGCCACTGAAGCATGTGCAGAGACTGGCTGTTTAAAGGAACACTGTCCTTCACTGCTGTTCTAGTTTAAAGGGATAGAAACAATTTGTGAGACAGACTGATGTCAACCTTGAGAGTAGAGAAATCAGATCCTGGTCAGAAACGAATAATAGAGTAAATTACGAACTGTTCTCAATTCCACCTGCAATATTATTGCAATAAGGACAGAGATAAACTTGTTTTACAGCCAAAGGATTCACGGATGGGAAATTCATAGTTGAAAGCGATATGAGAGCCATCCAATCCCACAGGTTCTGATCATTATGGGTAATATGGAGGGGAAAGCAGCATTCCCAGCCCAGAGAAACCATTCCCATGTTTGCGCATGGTTGAGGATTTAACTGGTCATGTGATCTGGGAAGACACCATCATTACAGGACCAGTGTGAGGCTGTGTAAATGTGGGGAAGGAAGGAAGGAATTCACCTACCCCTCTCAGTGGGACACTTACCAACACAGTCACACTGCGGAGAGGCCGCTCACCTGCCTCACGTATGGGAAAGGGTTTACTCGATGTTGCAATCTGCTGAGGCACCAGAGAGGGCACAGAGGATTGAGACCCTTCACCTGCTCCATGTGTGAGAAAGGATTCATTCAAATCTCTCATCTGCAAAGACATCAGTGCATTCCCACTGGGGATAGGCCATTCGCCTGTTCAGTGTGTGGGAAAGGGTTCACTCAGTCCTCTAACCAGCTGAAACACCAGAGAACTCACTCTGGGGAAAAGGTCATTCACTTGCTCCTAGTGTGGGATAAGACACACTCAAATGTCGCAGCTGCTGAGACCCCAGTGAGCCTACGCAGGGGGAGAGGCCAATCAGATGCTCAGTGTGTGAGAAGGGATTGAGTGATTCATCCCTCCCCCGAGAAACCACTGAGCCCACACATGGGAGAGGCCATTCAGATGCTCAATGTGCGAGAAGGGATTTAGTGATCATCCTTCCTTCCGAGACCTCAGTAAGACTACACAGGGGAGAGGCCATTCAGATGTTCAGTGTGTGAGAAGGGATTCAGTGATTCATCCTGCCCTCCTGAGACCCCAGTGAGGCCACACAGGGGAGAGGCCATTCAAACGCTCAATGTGTGAGAAGGGATTCAGTGATTCATCCGGCCTGCTGAGACCACAGCAAGGCCACACTAGGTAGGAGCTCTTTCCCTCTCTGTGCGACAAGGGATTTGCTGCATCTTCAACAGGACTGAGAGACCAGTAAGTGCACACAGGAAAGTGGTCATCCCCCTGCTCCGTTTGGGGTAGAGTTCACACATCACTGCAGGACTCTGAGTCTGCAGTTACTGTTCATCAGAGTCAGGACTGGGCCTTGTACATGATGACACTGTTTGAGTATTGATGTGTGGCTGTTAATCACACTAACTGGGCTGGAGTTGACAGAATTTATATTGCCACTTTCTGAACCTCGGGATGTCTCTCTGGGCATAAGTCTCCACAAATAGCAATGTGACAATAAGCAGGTATCATCTGTTTTGATTTAAATTGTGACTGTAGCACTGCTGCTTCACAGCATCAGGTACAAGGTTGGAGTCCAGCCTTGATCAACGGCCTGTATGGAGTGCCCATATTCTCCCCAGGATAGTGTGGGTCCCCTCCCGGTGCTCTGGTTTCCTCCCACAGTCCAAAGATGTGCAGTTCAGGTGGATCGGTTGTGCTAAATTGTCCACAGGATCCATGAATGTGCAGACAACGTGAATCAGCCATGGGAAATTCAGTGTTACAGGGATGGAGTGCTTTGGGCGTGATGTTCTTCATATGGTCGGTGGGGTTTGATGGGCCAATGCTCTCCTTCGCACTGTCGGGATTCTATTCTATGATTGAGGATAAAGGCTATACAGCAGGGTTTCCTTGGAGAAGGAGCATGTGGTGTGTATCAA
>NW_025195762.1:0-4537 GCF_004010195.1 Chiloscyllium plagiosum
GTAGCCAAATGCTATACACCCTAGGCAGTATTGAGTTATCTTTGTTAAAGCCTTTAATAATCTCCCTTAACGTTACCCCATCTGGTCCTGCGGCGGTGTTTGCGTCCATCGCCCTTAAGGCCTGATCGACTTCTTCCACCGTCACAGGACCCAATAGAGCAGCGTCCAGGGATTCCTCCCCTTGATTTTTGTATTTGGCGAAGCCCCTTAAACTATTCTTCTCATTAATAGTCGTTAATTTCTCTTTAAAATATTCCTCCAACTCCTTCTCACTTAGGGGACATTTACTATTTACCGGGGCTCCCATTAAAGTTCTTGCCAAATACTGCCTTTTACTTCTATATAAGATTTGTGCCTCCTTAAATTTCCCTTTTTTTCCACTATATCTCTGTAACGCATTGTTTACCTTCCTATGTTTCCTTTGTCCATTATCCTTAGCTTTAGACTTTATTCTATTATTATCGCTTATTTTACTCTTCCTACCATCCTCCTTCCTCTTTCCTAATTTACCCACAATCTCCCCCATAATCTTATCAAACTCTTTGCAACCTTTTTTACCCTTCTTCAGATCTTCTTCAATCATTTTTATCAAGTCTGTGATTGAGCCCTTTGGGCATTCCCTACCATCCACATTATCCTGCTTCTCCTCTTCTACGCTCCTATCGGGTATCAGGTCACTTCCAATTCTATCAATATCCTCTCCTTCCTCTTCATCCATACTATTGGGGAGCTCATCTAAATTTAACTCCTTCTTACTAGATTTATTTTTCTTATTTATTAATCGTCTCTTATCTGAAATCCGTTTTGCAGTTTTAGACCCTATCCTATCCGCTATCAATTTATTTATATTTCTGCAACCAATAAACTCAGATTCCAATTGTTGCAGCATTTCAGTTTCCTCTCTAGACCATACACCCCTTTTGTTTCCATCATTATTCTCTCTTTTGTCCGCCTTACCCCCTTTCCTTTTCTCATTTCTCAAGTTAGGGTGTGCATGCCTTTCATGCTGTCCCAATCCTCTAGCCGATTTAAATTTTAATGAGCAACTCTCACATTGAAAGGGTTTCTCTAACTCTTCCTCTACATTCCTATCATTAACGTTACTACAAGTACCTATACTACCATCCCCATCTCTTTTACATTTCGGATAATGGCACGCTACTGCCTGGTAGCTACCCTCCCATTTACATTTGCTACACCTTATTCTGACCGACTTAATCCCTCGACATACTTTTAAGTGTTTTCTAAATACACCTGTAGTATTGTAGATGTTATTACAATAGCTACATCTAAAATCTTCTATAGGGTAATTGATTATAATTTCTAATTTATTAGTTTCTCTCTTAGACGGGTGTATAATCCTACCCTCGTCTTCCCCCTCTTGTCTCTCTAAAACTCCACTTTGATTAAAATTAAAAGGCCCTTTAAAATCCGAATTAAAAATTGTCTGGCTCTTAAGTGGACTGAGCTGTAGAGGGGCCTTCTCTCCCAGCATTGTCTTTCGAATTTTGTCAGTTTCTGGATGGTATGAAAGGTTTCCTCGTGCCTGCCAGAGGACAACCTTGCCAGAATAATTCTTATGGTCTCATCCGTCTGAGTCTGAGTTGAGACGGATTGTACAGTCCGATTTTGGCTCGCACACTTTACACACGGAGCCGCCAAAAGCCACCGTGCGGAGCGGTTATTTACCCAGTCTCCCACCCAACCGGATACTTTGGTATCAGCCATAACGCCTTCGCCAAAATTTTGTTTCCCGTAGACCGACAGGTCACCAGCCGTCTTGTATATTTTCTCACAGGTCGTATTAGCCGGCCTACTCCGAGTACTGCTCAGACAACGGTTAAAACGATAAAACCGCCCGTGGCGCAAAGCACTAGTAAAATCAGGTCAACCCAACGTTAAAACAATGGCAAAACACTGATAAAACCAGACTAAAACACCATGGGCAGATTAAAATCGCCTCCGTCAAGAGCCTCCTCGTTTCGGCCGTTACCAGGGGGAACCACGTGGAGGTTCGACCTAACTTTGCAGTCGGTAAAATACGTAAAACGAATGCAAAGGTGACTATGCAGGCAATGGTCTGAGACCAAAACCATAACACGCTATAGTCACATCCCCCCACATCGATAGTCACATTCATGATGGATCGTGTCCATTTCGAGTTTTAAAAGTCGCTCGTCGACAAATTGAAAACCCCTATCCAGCAAAACCACAGCCAGAAGATCTAAAATGGGGACGGTTAAAAAAAAAAATAAAAGATTTAAAATATCTTTGTAAAGCAGAATTCTCGGCGAGGGACAAAATGAGAGAGGGCTATCAACCGCTAGACTAGGTATCCCCTCATCATTTGTTGATTGTAGCGTGCTCTTTATTTAATTTACACCCACTTACCCACCACCATTTAACTTCTGTGACCTAAAACACAATATCTTTATTAATAAAACCCCAAACCTAAAATTAGCCAATTTGACCTGCTTAAAATCGTTAAAACTATTTAAAAGAATTTAAAATATCTTAAAATCTAAAAATCTAAAATCGCAAGTCGAACGGAGTTGTTACGAGTCCATAAAAATTCTTAAGAGTTCAACGGTTAAAGACAGGGTTAAGTTGGTAATGTTCTGGGCGAAAGATTTATATTTCTCAATCCCGAGGGTCTTCATCAATTCCGAATTTTTTGAGTGCCATTTCCCTCGGGCACCCATCACAAATCCGTAGAAGGATAATTTTCCCCTACCGGTAAGGTTCATTATCTCCTTCCCAAGATGTTTGTATTTGTTAGTCTTTTCCTCCCATGCCTCTTCGAGGGAGTTTATTTGAAAATCGGACCTAACTGTCACATCAATAATGACTATCTGCTGATCTTTCGTTACGACGAGGTCCGGTATCCATAATTTCCCATCCTCGTCTTTAATCCTGGGTTCAATATAGATTGTCCACCCGAATTTCTTGATGTAATTTACTAACTCCTCGCTTATTCTGTTATGCCTTTTTATCCTCATGTTTTTAACAAAAGGGCACCATCCGGAGATATGAGCAACGGTTTCTGAGGAATCCTTGCATCTGCGACAATTCTTCATACTAAATGGCCTGCCATATGCCAACGTCGCCCTTGGTGGATATAGGTTAGTTCGTAATAACAGTGAATTAATCACTTTCGACGTTTTCATGTGATCCATCCTTTTCAACCAATTATTCGAGATACTATCGTTGTTATAGTAATGTACCCCCGCCCCTTGACAGGGGAGGGCCATCCATTTCTGTGCTTCCACTGTCCTCCAATTTGCATAGTTCGAACTTGCAAATTCTTCCAATTCATCCTCTTCTTCCACCATAGTATCTCCTACAATTGATCCAGGGTTCCAGATACTCTTCAAAGCTTTTAAATTGCTCATCTTCTGCATTCTTTCCTTCAAACTACTACCCTCAAAATGAAAAGAGGCATGTAGTATTTCATCTGATGAGTTCTGCATTGTACCGTACTTCCTCATGATCGAAATTGGTATGAAAACTGTCAATCGATTTAATGACAGGCCACCATCACGGGCTTTTGTATATAACACCCCATCCGTAGTTGACTGAGGCAGATGCAAGATTTCCTTTGCCGCATTTTTGATGATATTATCTAATTTATTAAGATGATTAAAAGAGACTTCCGATAAAATTAGATAAAAGTACATTCTTGGGATAAAATATGTTTTTAGAATCTCAAATTTCTGGCCGGGTTTTAAGGGTGAGCTCTTCAACCTCTTTATCCAAATCTCTAATTGGTTCTCCCACTCCGCACTACTGATCACTACCCATGGGTCAATCTTGGCCCCCAAATATTTATCGGTCGTGCCAGGTTCTATAAACTGAATATCCCCACCTTTAATGTTCCATTTCTCTACATCATTGTATATAAAGGTTTTGTTTCTGTGGGTAAGATAAAAGCCCTTCGTTTTGTTAATATTGACTTCCATACCGGTGTTATTACAGAATTTCTCTACCAATTTTAGATTGTACCTCATCCCCTCATATGTCTGGCTGAGTAGAGCAACGTCATCTGCGAACGCCAATGTCGCACAATGACCGCTCTTCCCGTCTTCCCCTAGGAAAATCCCGTTTTGCTTTTCCTCTATTGTACATAGTAAGGGGTCCATTACTATATTGAATAACACAGGTGACAAAGCGTCACCTTGTTTTACTCCCCTCAAAATGGGAATATTCCCAGTTTTACATTTTGTGCCCTCAACTTGGGTAGAATTGTTGTTATATAAATCTGTTATTAATTTAATAAATAATGTCGGCAACTGAAGTCTTTTTAAAGCGGTAATAATTAGTTTATGCCCTATAGTATCGAACGCCTTTGCCAAGTCTATAAATACTACTGCTAGATTTCTCTTTCTCTTCTTTGCGCCTCTCATAATATTCTCAAGGATCTTGATGTTCTCTTCGCATCCTGATACACCCGACATAAAACCTTTTTGCCTTTTATTCAAGTTTATTACCTTGCTAAGTCTACCCGCTACGATTTTCGTAAATAATCTGAGCAGAATTG
>NW_025195763.1:0-4538 GCF_004010195.1 Chiloscyllium plagiosum
ATTGATGCAGAAAGATGATGATGGAATTGAATGTCGAATTGGCTACTTGTCGAAAAAACTCAATATTCACCACAAAAAAAAAAGAAGTCTCAATTATTGGAAAAGAATGATGAAGTTTCGCACTGGCCTGACAATACTTTAATGTTTATGTGACAAACAAATTGTCAGAGATGGCTGTGGATAACGACAAACTCTCGCATGTTTTGAATATTTAAAGGCCAGAATATCAGAATATTTAATTGGAGTCTTATCTGACCGACTTTAAATTTACAAAATGTACATGCTGTGGGTCCTAGAAAATGTGCTATCGCAGATTTAAAAGAAAAAGTTTGGATAAGATTTGACTTATTGCAGTGTTATATATGTGTGCAGAATTAATTTGCATGGTATAGCTGAGAATAAAACTTTCATAATTCATAATAATGGGATTAAGAATTAGAGGAAAAGAAATGAAGCCATCTTTTCATTCTGCTGGTCCATGTTTTTTTTTCTGAAGGGGGGAGGTCTTATGAAGCCGAAAGCATATCCGGTCACTTTAAGACAGAATGGGTTTTGCTGAATAGAAAGTATAACCACAGATGCCTGCTAAAGGTCAGCCTGTTCCACATGTCACCATTAGCTGGGAAATGAATACCTGAGATTTGGTTGATGTTTGACAACAATTCAAATACAGCCAAATAGTTTAAATAACGCTCAGGATACCAGAAGCCAACAGAGTTTGAATATTATTGTTTGGACACCTGGAAAGAATATTAACCCAGCATTTTGAAACAAGAGTGATAGCTCCTGCCACCCAACAGCAGAATAACTGCTGTAGAGCAGGAGTGCTAACCGGCCATCTCAAACATTTTCAATCAAAGATACATGTCCATTTAAAAGCTACTTGCAATAAAAAAAAACATGACCCAGGGAGATCAGCAGCTGGAAGAGTGAACATAGCGGGGAAGATGGATTCTGTGTGGTCTTGAGAATGTAATGTTTAATATGTGGGTTGTTGGAACAGCATATATTTACAGAGTCTGATAGTAAGTAGCTAAGACAAGAGGGACATGTATTTGAGAATAGTTGTTGTTTAGTTTTCACTATTAAAGTTAAAAAAACAACTTGACATTTTTTGATTAAATAGTGGAATGTAGGAGATCTGTGTCACTCATATTTTAACAGATTACAAGGTGAGGCGAGCTTTTCTGGGTGTTTGGTTTTAATTAACAGAGGGGTTTCGACTCCACCTTCTGTGCTTTTCCAGCAATCGTCTCTCTACTCCAATCTCCAGCATTGGCAGTCCTCACTGTCTCCTAATTGATGCTGTAATATGATGCACAAGTGGAGCAGAGGCTGCACAGACAGACTGGTCCTCGTTGTACCTCCTGGCTCCATTGCGTATGATACACACGTGGGACTTTAACGTGGTTTTCTAGTGTTGAGGAGGGAAGCCATATGTCTTGTGCAAAGTCTCAAGAAGGCACCTTCCATCTCCGAGAAAACAGCCTGGTGTTCTCAATGTAGGGCGGAAGTGGGTCCTGGCAACGTCCTTGTAAATTTCTGCTGCACTCTTTCTAATTTAATAGCATCCTCCCTATAACAAGATGACAAAAGTGAACACAATACTCCAAGTGCGGCCTTTACAAAGTCCTGGGTAACTGCAAAATAAATTCCCAACTTGTATACTTAATATCCTGCCTGATGAAGGCCAATGTGCCAAAAGCCTTCTTCACTGCCCTGTTTACGTTTGACTCCACTCATAGAGAACCGTGTACACCTAAACACCAAGGTCTCTCTGCCCACTGCACCCCTTAAGACCCTCCCATTCACCATGAAACTCCTACCTTGATTTGTGTTTCCAAAATGCAAGACCTCACACATCTATATTAAATTCCATTTGTCATTTCTCGGCCCACTTCCCCACCTGATTAAGGTCCTGCTGCAATTTCTGATAAACTTCCTCACTGATCATGCTCCCAATTACTTTAGAGACATCTGCAAACTTACTAATCATGCCTTGTACATTCTCAACCAAATCATAGATAACAAACAGCAATGGACACAGCCTCCGGTCTGAGAAACATCCTTCCACTATACCCTCTGCTTCCTACCATCAAGCCAACTGTGTATCCAATTGGCCAGTCTCCCCCACATTCTACGTGATGTCACCTTGCTGATCAGCCTGCCATGTGGAACCTTATCAAAGTCTTACTGAAATCCATGGAGACTACGCCTGCCGCTCTGCCCTCGTCAACTTTCTCGGTCACTTCATCAAAGAACTCTAACAAATTTGGGAAGCATGATCGCCCACTCACAAGTCTATGCGCTTCTGCTTTGAATCAAACCCTGTGTAAGTAATGGGTGCAGTCAATGGTATGCTGTCCTTCACTGTAAGCTGATTCGAGTACATAAGTAAAGCCATCTTCCTGCTGTTGTAGAGCCTTGCTGAGAGAGCATTTGGGGCACTCTCTACAGAGTTGATCTCCTTTGTAAGGAATGATCTCCTGACCACAGACATGGGTGATGGTAACATGAGGATAGAGTGAATAAGCTGAGTGTTTAATCTGTAGAGCTATGAGAGACGAAGAAATGGTGATGCTGAAACACGAGGAGTGGCAGCGATCACTTATTTCCAAAAGAGACATTGACAGGTAGAGAAATTCCATACTTTACACAGGATTAATTGGTTTGATATATTGTCACGTGTATCTCAGTACAGGGAAACACTTTATTTATAAACATTGAAGGCAGGTCATAGTAAGCATGGTCAGACAGGTCAAAGGGTGGAAATAGGCTTGGACAGAGTAAGCCATACAGGATACACTGAACAGGACAAGCACTAGACAAGATCAACATGAATAATATCATCATTACTTGAACTTAGAGAGTCCATTCATCAGTGTAATGTGACTTTCCTAATCGTTTATATGCCTAAATTAACTCTCCCCACATTATTGTGCAGTCGGCGTGTGAGCCCGTACTGAACGTCAGGTTATTCACAATCCCCAACAGCAGCCACAATACCTTCCATCTGAAACAGGTCGCCATTCCCACCAGCTTCCGCCCTACATCGAGAACACCAGGCTGTCTTTTCGGAGATGAAAGGTGCCTTCTTGAGACTTCACACAAGACATAAGGCTTTCCCTGCTGACTACTAGAAAACCATGTTAAAGTCCAATTTGTGTATCCTGAGCAACAGAGCCAAGAGAAACAATGTGGAGTAGTCTATCTGTGCAGCCTCTGCTCCACTTACTCATCACGTTAGAGCATCAATTAGGAGACAGCGAGGATTGCCAATGCTGGAGATTGGAATAGAGAATTGATTGCTGGAAAAACACAGCAGGTCAGGCAGCATCCGAGAAGCAGGAGAATTGATGTTTCGGGCATAAGCCATTCATCAGGAATCAGCATCAATTACCTCATTCTGTCCCTGTGTAAGTGCGTTGAGGGAGAATGGCCTCCTGCTGTTCCTGTATAAGTGGCTCAAGGGGCTGAATAGCCTCATCCTATTGTTGTGTCAGTGACTCAACAGACTGACTGGCTTCTTCCTCGTCCCATTGGACAGGGCCAAGGGCCTGACTGAGTTAGCCCTGGTTCCTGTTTGACGGTTCGATATGCTGGCAAGTGTGACAATGCTGCAGTTTTAAGAGGTTATTTGTCCCGGTTTCTTTAAAGAGAGAGATTGAGCGATAGTTACCAAGCTGGCTAGATAAGACCACTTGAGTAACAGCTCGGGAGGGCTTGGGTTTATTTTAATGCAGCCTGAATGGGTGTGGCCAGCTCTCACAGATTAGGATCTCTGGGCTTTGGTTTCTCAGTAACATCAGAAACTATTGGGGTCGACACAGTGTTGGAAGCTTCAGTGACTATCTCCTGGCTGCTACTCTCTCTGAATTTTCTCTTGATGTTGTTTTTAATTCCTGGATTGGAGAAATGTTTGTGACTATCTGTGTCTAAATGTTTCTTTTTGCCATGGGCTGTGTTTATGGGATTTCCCGAGACTGGAACAGTTCATCAGTAATAGTTCCTAGATCTATTATTCTGTCAACTTGTCCAATAGAATTAAGTTATTCTAATTTCCCCTTTCTTTGGTTTCATTTTATCTTCCGTGTTTAAATAAATGGTGTTTTGCTTCACACCAAGTAGTTTGAACATTCACGTTGCATCTGGAACAGACAGTTTACGTTTCCTTTTAAATATAAAAATATTAGAGTCTAGGCTACCGCCCTCAAATATTGTTGAAGGGCTCTGGCGTGGTCCATCACACTGGACTCCTTCCCTTCCTGAGTAATAGGCTGGAGGCACTGAATGGGCTGTCCCTGGTCTTCTCCAATAATGTCAATGGGCTGAATGGCTTCCTCATATTCCTGTGAAACCAGCGTGAGCTGCTGAATGAACTTCTTGATGTCAACAGAAGGCAAACACTGCCTTGATATCGGGGTCAGTAATTTTTAGCTGAACCCTTGTATCAGCCTCTTCTGTTCACATCAATAAGCCATGGTACAGGAGCAGCAAGTGTTTTCTTCAAACAGGTGGGATTGAAGATCAGGATTTCT
>NW_025195764.1:0-4538 GCF_004010195.1 Chiloscyllium plagiosum
TTTATAAGTTTGAAAGTGAACATTTTACATCAACTATTCACAACTCTGAGACCCCAAATCTCTTAACTGCCTATTACCTCACTCCAACTCTATAGCAATATATACTATTTCAAAAAGACCCTTATTAAAACTTCACCAACTTAATTTCAAAACCACACAGTAGCTGTTGTTTTTGATGTTTCCTTTCGGCTGTGGATCTCCTTGGGTCATCTTCTTTCTTTTTACTGTGAATGTGTTTCATATGAAAACGTACCTTTGATCGAGTTTGTTTTCCAATTTCTTGGATCTGTGTTGATGGCATTTGCTCTGTTTGCAATTTTCAAAATGTCTGCATTCTTAATATCCACAGGATCAGATCATTTTTTTTGAAAACCATAAATACAAACTTTATTTGGTTTTAGTATCCTGGGGCAAAATTTAAACGGATTGGTAAAATTCGAATTGTTGTCCAAAGAGCAACCAACTCAGGAATCTATTTCACAGCCAAGTGTGACATATTTTCAGTTGTCCTCAACACTCTGAGTCTTGATCCTCTCATATACACAGGTGATTGGAAGATCTCAGTTCAGAACAGCATTCCCTCTCTCTTAAACGTACAGTACACTCTTTCAACTTCATAACATTAATACCATGATGTCAATGAAGATAAGCACAACCTATCCGGATTTCTCTTGCTCCATGGTTTGTCAATGTTTCAATCACTGTGTCTGGTGTGTGTCAGGACTTTTGTTGATCTGTTGACAGCATGTCATGATTCAACTCACTCCGTGGGAATATAGCAATATTTCACTTGCTCACACTCGTGTGTGGGGGCAGGATTTCAGTTGTTTCTTGGGCCTGTGACGCTATGATAACTCAATGTTTGTAAATGGCACCATACCTGGAAGAACTGTGAAGTCCATGGAGGACAGTGTGGAACTGTAACAGGACAATCACACGTTGGTGCAGTTTTCGGGCAGATTGGGAACAACGTAGTGTGAGGTGATGCACTTTGGTAGGAAGGACATTGAAAGACAAAACAAAACAGGCTGCACCGTTATAAAGGGGCTGCAGGAGCAGAGAGCTTTGCATGTATATAAGCACAGATTTTTGAAGATGTCACGACAAGTGGGGAGAGCAGTAACTATCACAGATAAGGTTCAGTATCTGAGCTGTTTACAGGAGGAGGAGGAGGAGGGAGCCTCCGTGCTCTCTTCCTGGGGAGGTGGTGGCGACAATGTGTTGTGAGCCCACTGTCCTGGCCTGGAGCATGAGCCTTCTTAGGGGTTAAGTGATATAACAGACGTACAATTAGTGTGAGGGAGCAGAGAGAATACAGTGACCGTTATCCTTTCGGGGGTGGGGGTGGGGAGAAGGTTATTGATGCTTGTCCTGTATTGCTGGACATTTCTTCAGACAGCAGATACTGCACTGAGCTGGGTAGGGAGCTCAAACCATGCTCGGTGGGTCTGGTGGTGTGGCCCTTTCTGGAAAGAGAATGGTCCCCCTCTGTACTAGCCCATCCACCAGGACCTCCGTGCCCCTGTCGACAAACCATGGTGGAATTGTCCCTTATCTGCCATGCTGGGGGTAAAATGTGCAGGCAGCTCCAAACTGAGAAAGCTCAACCGTGTGCCCATTGGTCTTTTATATATGGCCCCAGTGCCAGGGATCAGGGAATAACCAGGAGCACCCAGGTGATGGTGTGTACCTCCAGCCATGAAGGTTGGGAGTATCGGGCTGGTATTGCATGAGAGGGATACCATGGGGTGGGGTGGGTAGTTAATGAGGTGATTCTGGATTAGTGATGCTGGAAAAGGACAGTGGTTCAGACAGCATCCGAGGAACAGTAAAGTCGATGCGCCGGGGCATTAACCACCGCAAACTATCTACCCCCCTCCTCCACTCCAACCTCTCACCCTCACAATGTGAAGCCCTCCAATCACTCTGCTGCAATCCCGACCTCACCAACAAACCTGCAGATAAAGGGGGCGCAATGGCAGTCAGGCGCACTGACCTCTACACCGCTGAAGCCAAACGTCAACTCGAAGACACCTCCTCCTACCACTCACACGACCATGACTCCACCCCCATTACCAAACCATCATCTCCCAGACCATACAGAACCTCATCACCTCAGGAGATCTCCTACCCACAGCTTCCAACCTCATAGCCCGGGAACCCCGCACTGCGCGGTTCTATCTCCTTCCCAAGATCCACAACCCTGACCACCCTGGCTGACCCATTGTCTCAGTTTGCTCTTACTCCACTGAACTCTTCTCTACCTACATCGACACTGTCCTATCGCCGCAGTCCGGGAACTCCCCACATTCGTTCAAGACACCACCCACGCCCTCCACCTCCTCGAAGACTTCCGTTTCCCCCACACCCAACGCCTCATCTTCATCATGGATATCCAATCTATCGACACCTCCATCTACCAAGAACAGCATCTCCCAAGCCCTCCGTTTTTTTCCTCTCCCGACGTCCCCAACTGTACCCTTCTACAGACAGTCTCATTCGTTTGGCTGAACTGGTCCTCACCCTTAACAATTTCTCCTTCGAATCCTCCCATTTCCTCCAGACCATAGGGCTAACTGTGGGCACCCGTATGGGCCCCAGCTATGCATGTTTCTTTGTTGGCTAAGTAGAACAGTCGATCTTCCGTAATTACACTGGCACCACTCCCCACCTCTTGATGACTACATTGGCGCCACCTCATGCTCACGCGAGAAAGTTGAGCAATTGATCAATTTCACCTACACATTCCACCCCGACCTTAAATTCACCTGGATCATCTCTGACACATCCCTCCCCTTCCTGGACATCTCCATCCCCATTAAGGACGGCCGACTTGACACTGATATTTTTTACAAACCCACCGCCTCCCACAGCTACCTGGATTACACCTCTTCCCACCCTTCCTCCTGCAAAAATGCCATCCTGTATTCCCAATTCCTCCGCCTCCGCCGTATCTGCTCCCAAGAGGACCAATTCCACGGCAGAGAACAACAGATGGCCTCCCTCTTCAGAGACCGCAAGTTCCCTTCCCACGTGATTAAAGATGCCCTCCAACGCATCACGTCCACATCCCGCACCTCCGCTCTCAGACCCCACCCCTCCAATCGTAACAAGGACAGAACCCCCCTGGTGCTCACCTTTCACCCCAACAACCTTCACATAAACCAAATCATCCACTGACATTTCCACCACCTCAAACGGACCCCACCACCAGGGATATTTTTCCCTCCCCACCCCTTTCCGCCTTCTACAAAGACCATTCCCTCCGTGACTACCTGGCGAGGCCCACGCCCTTGTACAACCCACCTACTGTCCTGGCACCTTCCCCGCCACCGCAGGAATTGCAAAACCTGCGCCCACGCCTACTCCCTCACCTCCATCCAAGGCCCGAAAGGAGCCTTCCACATCCAAAGTTTTACCTGCACAACCACCAATATCATTTATTTTATCCGTTGCTCCCGATGCGATCTCCTCTACATTGGGGAGATAGACGCCTCCTAGCAGAGCACATTAGGGAACAACTCTGGGATACCCGCACCAATCAACCACACTGCCCTGTGGCCCAACATTTTAACTCCCCCTCCCACTCTGCCGAGGACATGGAGATCCTGGGCCTCCTTCACCCCCGCTCCCTCACCACCCATCGACTGGAGGAAGAACACCTCAACTTCTGCCTCGGAACACTTCAACCCCAGGGCATCAATGTGGAATTCAACAATTTCCTCATTTCCCCTTCCCCACCTCACCCCAGTTCCAAACTTCCAACTCAGCATTGTCCCCATGACCTGTCCTACCTGTCTATCACCTTTTCCAGCTATCCACTCCACCTTCCTCCCTGACCTGTCACCTTCATCCCCTGCCCCACACACCTATTGTACTCTATGCTACTTTCTCCCCACCCCACCATCCTCTCACTTATCTCTCCACACTTCAGGCTCTCTGCTTTTATTCCTGATGCAGGGTTTTTGCCCTAACGTCGATTTTACTGCTCCTCGGATGCTGCCTGAACTGCTGTGCTCTTCCAGCACGACGAATCCAGAATTGGGTTTCCAGCATCTGCAGTCATTGTTTTTACCTAGTTAATGACGTGAGTTCAAAGATATAACTCCAGCAAACGAGTTCAGCCTCGTGCGGACAATCTTTCTGTCACACTCAATGAAAATGACACTGAGACAATTTATTGTTAGTTTCAGCCCAATGAGTCATAGACTCAGGTGACCATACTCCCAGTTACAAAGCTGCAGAACAAATGCTCATCTGACTTCACACCAATATCCTTTTTTCCCATCTTTTCTGCGAAAACTGGCTCATGTTACAGTATGCCATCGAAGTGTCTACATTTCAGAATTCTGAAACATGCAAACACATCCTTCCATGACACTGTCTCTCAGTCTCCCCATCTCTGTCTATTTCCCAAGCTCCTCCCATGTGGTGATATTTAAACTGATTCCCCTGCCATCTCTCTCTGGCGGTGATGTTCACACCCACAGCACCCCCTTGTCATGGCACAATGGAGAAATGGAGCTGTAAATGGATGG
>NW_025195765.1:0-909 GCF_004010195.1 Chiloscyllium plagiosum
TCCCACAGCTACCTAAATTACACCACCTCCCACTCTGTCCCCTGTAAAAACGCCATCACATATTTCCAATTCCTTCGTCTCTGCCGCATCTGCTCCCAGGAGGATTAATTCGAATACCGAACAACTCAAATTACCTCCTTCTTCAAAGACCACAATTTCCCCTCCGACGTTCTCGACGATGCTCTCCACCGCATCTCCTCCACTTCCCGCTCCTCCGCCCTTGAACCCCACCCCTCCAATCTTCACCAGGACAGAACCCCTCTGGTCCTCACCTTCCATCCCACCAACCTCCGGATACATCGTATCATTCTTCGTCATTTCTGCCACTTCCAGACAGACCCCACCACCAGGGATATATTTCCCTCTCCACTCCTATCAGCATTCAGGAGAGACCTCTCCCTCCGCGACTCCCTCGTCAGATCCACACCACCCACCAACCCAACCTCCACTCCCGGCACCTTCCCCTGCAACCGCAAGAAGTGCAAAACTTGCGCCCACACCTCCCCCCTCACCTCCCTCCAAGGTCCCAATGGATCATTCTATATCTGTCGCAAATTCACCTTCGCCTCCATCATTTACTGTATCCGCTGCACCCGATGTGGTCTCCTCTACATTGGGGAGACAGGCCGCCTACTTGCGGAACATTTCAGGGAACACCTCTGGGACGCCCACACCAACCAACCCAACCGCCCCGTGGCGGAACACTTTAAGTCCCCCTTCCACTCCGCCAATGACATGCAGGTCCTTGCCCTCCCCCATCATCACACCCTGGCCACACGATGCCTGGAGGAAGAGCACCTCATCTTCCGCCTAGGCATCCTCCAACCATGAGGGATGAATGTAGATTTCTCCAGCTTCCTCATTTCCCCTCCCCCCACCTTATCTCAGTCCCAACCCCCAGATTCAGCA
>NW_025195765.1:1491-2786 GCF_004010195.1 Chiloscyllium plagiosum
TGTGATAACGTGTGATGGATTACAGAAACTGATTATCGTATTGTTCATTTTTATGTGTTGATGGGAAGAGATTAAGGCAGAAGGGTTCTTCTTTCAGTTAATGGGGGATTCACTTACCTATGCTCATATGGAGGGAAGGTAAGATAATGGGACCGGGAGGCAGTTTAACAGGCTTGTGACCAGGACTCTCAGCCTTGTCTGGCAAGGGCAAATTCGTCTGTCTGGGGTTATGGTGGAATCCACATGTCCTGAAAGAGAAGCAAATTATGGAACTGGCCCCTTTGTGGTATTTTAACTTCCTCATTCTGATCAGGAATCTGTTGACCAGAATTGGATGCAATGATTGACTGTGACCTAACTAGAGCTTTGTCAAGGGTTAGCATCTTTTCCGTGTACAAAGTTAAAAAATCACACAACACCAGGTTATAGTCCAACAGGTTTAATTGGAAGCATACTAGCTTTCGGAGCGACACTCCTTCATCAGGTGATAGTGGAGGGCTGCTGATGAAGGACCGTCACTCTGAAAGCTTGTGTGCTTCCAATTAAACCTGTTGGACTATAACCTGGTGCGATTTTTAAATTTGTACACCCCAGTCCAACACAGGCATTTCCAAATCACAACTTTTCCGTGACTTTGTTATAATTCCCCCTATTAATGAAGTCGAGCATCCCATATGTTTTCCTCAAAAAATGTATGTTGTCTCTCCGTTAATGATATGTACACTTTGTTCCCCATTCCTGCTGTCCTGCTTTCTGTATCTGTGCCATTCAAATTATATATTCCCTTTCTACATTGCTTCTCTCAAAATGCATCAACTTACTGTATGTTCTAAAGATGAAACATATTCCATTCAAAATATTATCTCTCGTTCCACACATTCTACCCCCTGGAAAACAGAACAGCACAGCACAGGAATAATCGGCCCACTCCGTCTGTGCGGATCATGATGCTATTCCAAACTAATTCAATCTCCCTGTATATGATCCATATTCCTGACAACCCATGCCTGCTTATGTGTCTGTTCAAATGCCTCTTGAACGTTGTGATTGTTTCTGCTTTTACCAACTCCCAGGAGAGTACATTCTAGTCACTCACCACCTTCTGCTCAAGAAACTTGTCTGACACAGCTTCCTTTAAACTTGCAAAGATGTTGTTGGAAATGCTCAGCAGGTCATGCAGCATCTGTGAAGAAAACTCAGTTAATGTCTCGGTTCTGGTCACCCTTCAACAGAAACGTTAACTCTGATTTCTCTTCACAGGTGCTGATAGAACTGCTGAGTTTTTTTCCAGAACT
>NW_025195765.1:3143-4538 GCF_004010195.1 Chiloscyllium plagiosum
CCCTTCCGTTTAGTGTATACATTCCTCGTACAATGAGCCTCCCAAAATGTATCACCTCACACTTATCTGAATTAAAATCTATGTGCAATTTCTCCACATAATCTTCCAACGGACCTCTTCCTTGCTGTATCCTTTGACAACATTCTTCATGATTCACAACTTCGTGAGTTTGTACAATCTACAAACTTGATCATTAAATCGTTTACATTTTCAAACTAATCATTTATATATTACAAACAACAGATGTCCCAGTTCTAATCCTGTGGAACAGCACTAGCCACAGACCTCCAGCCAGCAACATACCCCTGCACAACTGTTGCTGAGAGAAATATCAAAGAGGAGCCTTCAGTTCTGTGCTGTGCAGCACGACCGACGTTTATTCAGAGCTCCTTACTAATGCATGATGGGAGAGTTCCCTCTCTGGCTCCCCCAGCCAAGTCCAGCATTTTGCTGCATTTCCTTCATACGTTCCGGTAATATATCCCCCCTGACACAATCTCCTGAGGTTGAGATGTCAGCTTGGAGGTTTCTCTGCTCCCTTTTCCAGTTTCTGATTCTCTACCGTTCTGCAACTTCTCCTCTCAGCTCATGCAGTTGCTTAGCCAGTTCTTTCACAGATTATTTAACCCTATCCTTACCATTGTACATCTCACGCCCTCCCACTGCCACACCCTCTGGCAGCTGCATAGTCCATACAGTCACTAATTCAAAGGTGAACAGCCCCGTTCCCTTTGCTGGGCTTGCCCTCAGTTTCATTGGGATGATGGGAAATACTCTAACCCATCCCAGCCTGTCTCTGTCAGGGCCTTAGTCAGACTAGCTGTCAGTGTCTGCTTCATTCCTTCTGCTGTACCTGAGCTCTGGGGGTGGTGTGGGAGATGGGATTTCTCTTCAGTATCAAACAGGGCACATATGTGTTTAACTACGTGTCCTTTGGTCAGAATCTGCAGGGGAATGCTTCCACCCACTGCATAAACCTATTTATTAAGACCCAGCAGGATTTCCTTCCCTGGGCTTGGGATGGAGGTGTATGTAAAATCCACCTGTAATTATTCCCATGTGCTTCTGGGTCTCAGCTGCTTGATCCACTTTATCCTGATTGCTTTCTCTGGCTCACATAGTGTACAGACTACACACCTTCGACAAAACCTCTCTCTGTTCCAGGCCACCCCGGTAGTGGGTCATCTGATATTGCATGGTATCTTGCCCAATGTGGTTCAGCCCATGATATGTTTTTAATAATGTTTGTCTTATATAGTGTACTGGCACTGCTGGATCATCCAGACTCTGTCGTGTCCTATTATTGCCCCACACCTTTCCTGTTCCTGTTTCTCCAGTTGTGTGACTGTTTCTAAGAATGTGTTTAAACTTTCCTTTCTCGCTTCTGTAGCTACT
>NW_025195766.1:0-4538 GCF_004010195.1 Chiloscyllium plagiosum
ATCATTTTCATGTTAAAATTGTTTTACTTTTTTCGTGTGGAAGAAAACAATATAGGCACATCCATTTGTTCTTTATTTCACCTAACACTAAGTTATTGAAAATACTACACTGGGGGAAAAAGAACGATTCTTCAGCTCAAATGTCACATTAAACGGCTGTTTCCTTTTTTCAAATCATATAACCGGCATATCAATTTCATGATAAAGAAAAAAACTGCTTTGGAAATGTTGATATAGTTTATTTTTCTTCCAACATTAGTTGTCAATGAACAATTATCACACAATTATCAGTCATTTGGTACAAAATGACTTCCTCTACCAAATGTCATTAACTCGACCTTTTGTTCATAATCATACTCACTTTCCCGGCCTAATTATTTTCTTCCTAATTCTGACATAAATGTCTAAACATTTATCATGGTAAATGTAAGTTGAACTGTGTTCAATTGTTGCTGAGTGTTTTTTTTAATTCTTAAAGCAACTTTTTAGATTTTAATTTTCAGTTGATTAATATCAATGAATATGCAATCGACATCAGAGCAAGTGCATTAAAATATGAAGTAGTTTATCTATCAGGAATCTAGAAACAATTATCAATTACAGTAATTACACAACACTTTAACTTAGACTTCGTAACAAGCACAATGTGATTTAATATCTTCCATATTTCTTATTGTGAATGCTTCAAGATAAAAGCCTGTTTGGACAGGCCATTACACCCACATAAATACCAGTAATTTCCCTTGCAATATCCTTTGTAAATATCTGACTTTTGCTCATTTGAAAGATCAAAGTCATCTCAGCCATTGAATTTCAGAGAACACCAATAACTTTACGCTGCATATTACTCAGTGGAATAGCAAGATGAGATACCTGGAAACAGGCCCTTCGGCCCAACAATGTTTCTAATGACAATAACAGTTAAATATTTTTCATGTGCAAAATTATTTAAAATCACATGAATCTTTTTCACGTACACAAAAAAGGATTGACATCACCCTTGTTTCATTAAACAATCAAAAGAAATGGTGACGTCTTAGAAATCATACATTTTCAGAAAGAATGAAGGTGCCTTCATTGACTGACCAGTTCATCATTTTGCTCCAATTTAAGTATAGAACAAAAATATTTTAATTTGCATTTCATAAATTGAGAAACTATTTTGAACATATAAAATTATTGTTTTCATTTTTTATTAATCAATATGGAGTAATCACACAATTCTGTCAAGTTGTTGCAATATGAATTTGCTGTGGTTTACTCCCACAATTCACAGATGTACAGGTTAGGTGAGCTGGCCATGCTAAATTGCACATTGTGTTCAGGGATGTGTATGTTAGTCAGCAGGCAGTGTAGATGAATATGGTCGGGAAATGTGTTTGGCTGGGTTACTCTTTGGAGGGTCATTTTTTCGACCAAATTGCCTGTCACCACACTGTGCTAACAGGGATTCTACAATCGTTTAATTGCGTTTCTCTATACAATTCTAACATTTTATTAAAAATTGTTGACTTCAGTTAATATGTTTAATACTTGATTATCAATATGTTCCCAAATCTTGTAAAATATCTCAATGTTTTTTTGAAATCAATGCTCACACAAAACATGAGATCACAAAAAGGTCCCCGTGACCAGCTAATTACTGTTCAGTGGAATAAGCAGAGTAACTATCTAATTGTTCCTGAGATCAATCCCCACTGCCACAGGAAGGATCCGTTATTATTCCCTCCAATAAATGCAGTAGTTGTCCTCTGGTATTTCAGTTCAGTAATTACACACGATACTGGTTGGTCAAAGCTGTGGTTTTTCTTTATTATGAAACGCCAAGGATTCTAATGGAACAGATGTTCATATGTCCTGATGCGTTGCATAATCAAAACAATTTTCAGTCCAAATATTGCAAAAAAAGTTTTAAATTTGGTTTTGTGGGAAATAGGAAATGCAGTTTTCTGCAGGCGATATAGGAATGTGATTGTTATAAGTGCTAGTGGAGTGTAATTTCTGTAGATGGGGGAGGGGTGAGACATTATACAAACGGTCATGGAATTCTTGTAGCATGTAGTATAACTAAGGCGAAGACTTTAATGAATATAGGGTGTCTTTTAAAGAAGTAGTGTTAAAGAAAATAGTTGTAAGCGAGGAAACAACTATGGAGTGTTTTAGCTGACCACAAAAGAAGAAGTAAGTACATTTTCATAATAAAACTTAGAGTCAGACATCCAAGAACACGGACAACACTGTACATAGATAAGGAAAGAGAAAAACAAGTGAAGGAATTATCTTAAGGTTAGTCACAAGCAAAGGCCAAATAAGGGAATGAAATGAAATAAATAATTATGATAGGGTAAGCATAGGGAAAGGGGATGTGAGCCTGCAACACCCAAACTGTATAAAAATGATTGCATTATTGATATATTTGCCCTTTTTGCCAGGCTAGCGGGGTGCCCGGACTTGCAAGTTTGTAATAAATTGTCCTTGTTTCCATGTCTTTGTCTCTGGCTGATTTAAAGTGAATTTTGTTTCTAACAGTTTTGTTCAACTGCCGAGGCTAAGGTTCATGTCCATTACAAATATTTGCAGAAAGTGAGGAAAGCAGATGCTGGAGATCAGAGTCAAGAATGTGGTGCTGGAATAGCAAAGTATGTCAGGCATCATCTGAGAAGCAGCAGAAACCACGTTTCAGGCATAAGCCTTCATCGGGAATCTCCGGCTCCATGGATGCTGCCTGGTATGCTGTGCTTTTCCACCACCGCACTTTCGACATGAAAAAAATTGTCTGCTTATTTGGAGCAAATACTCTCTGTTTCCTCTGTAATATAAATTTACTGTGCTTTCTATTCACTCAAGTTCTCATTTTAATAGCTCCTCGTTTTCTTCTTAATCTGATACAAATCTCAAAACTCCGGGCACAATAAAACCGATATGAATAATAAAATTAGTATCTGGACAAGAGAACCAATGAACAGCTACATAGACCTCTTGATCAGCAAAGATATTTGAATGAAAAAGCAATGCCTTCCAAAAACATCTCTGTACGTCTATTTTCAATGCAATAATCCTACAAATAGATTATAATTATTAGTTGATCTCTCTTAATGACTATCTAATCAATGTCATTGTAAACCGCTGAAAAATATTGAAACATTTTATTTGTTAAAATGCAAAGATTAATTCTAAAATTCGTTGTTACAACAACAAGTGAACTATATTTTATCTGTCCACGAAGGTCAAGTGACCTGTCGGCCATAATTGAATATTCTAAATATTCCTACAGCTGGGAAAATCAGAGTTAAAAATGTCAAACTAAAGGAAACAGTGGATAAAATAACCAGCTCCAGAAAACAGTGGAAAGCCAGGTCAAAGAGGTCACAAAGGTTCGGGAGATCCAGTTACAACCAGCCCGAGAGCTGTGTTTTGGAGAGGTTGAAGCAAACTTCCTGGCACCTTGACTTGAAGCCAGTGCCTGAGCGTTATACACCTCGCTTGAGGATGACGACAAGTGAAGGGTGTTTGCAGGAAACCCATTGAATGCGTAGAATCCAGAATTTTGGAAAAATGTTCTGAAACATTTCCCAGATCATGGAAATCAGATCAACATTATTGAAATCAAAGTACTCGTAATGGTCTTCAAGACCACCTAATTACTGTTCAGTGAAAAACACTTTGTACGTGCCTTATTGTTCTCAGGATGAATAATCACAGCAAACATCACACTCTCATCAGATCGAAAGTTATGTAAGAGAAACCTTATTATAATTTACACATTACATCTTTCCCAGACCAATGATGACACCTTATTACTTCTGACTGAGAATCCTACGCGTAACATGTATCGAGATGAAGCAAGTCCTGAATGTAGGATTTTTGTTCTGATAGTTTTCCAATCCAAAAATTATGATAAAAATGTAATTGTGGCTCATTACATTGTCAACAGATCCCCATTAAACGTATTTATCTGTTTATTCAGAGACAATATTCAAACAAATACCTTGATAAATACTGTTGACTGTATGTTTCTGTGAAAATAAATCTTCCTTATTGACTTATTTTCTTTATAATTCTGACTCAAATGTCTAAATATTGATGATATGAAAAATTGTATGAATTAAATACAATGCAGAATTTGTTCTTATTATATGTTATATTTCTCCAGAAGAAAAACTAAGAAACCAAGTATAGAAATCTTGAAGATCTAAGGATTTTGAATGACAAACCATTTCTGATCAGCGTCAACTGAATGTCTCATGTCTTTCCACATCATCATGCCAGAATTTGTATTCTCAGCTGACAGAGTAAGAAATATCTAATCAACATCAGAACATTTGGAAATATTGAATCATTTGCTTTTCCAAAGTTATAATATTAATTATCAATTTATTGTCATTCCAAAAATCACACAGTAGTTCAGTTTAGGTTTTGTAACAAACATCGTCTAATTCACATTTTAATTTAATCCAGTATTTCTTAGTGTCAATCTTAAAAAGGAATAATAGTTCTCTCATTCTAGGTCAACACAAACACAAACTAATTAATGACTC
>NW_025195767.1:0-4538 GCF_004010195.1 Chiloscyllium plagiosum
TCCAATTTTCTGCCACTCTTTCCCTGTCTGTCGTGCTCTCTGTTTCACTATCCATCCCTCTCTGCCTCTCTCACTCTCTCTCCATTCCTCTCTGCCGCTGACACACGCACACTTCACTTGCTCCCAATTTCTGTCTCTGTCTCTCTCACTCTCTCGTTGTAGCTGCCTGGTATCTTTGTCTACTGTCTTCACAACTATTTTTAGTTTTTGATTCCGGATACTGCTCCCCTTGTATATTTTCCAGCAGTTTTTCCTATGAAATACATTCCTCACTCACACGGTGAATGAAATCCGCAGCTTCACCTTCTTTACTCTAAAGTGAGCTGGCGATGTCTGCCGATTTGTCTTGGGTGGTGCTGTTCGACGCGAGAATATTGTGAGGAACGATTCTGTGCAAGGTCCGTCCTAACCCCTTGGAGCTGAGTAGTTCTGGACCGAACAGACCCACAACAAGACGATTAGAACACCCTCGTTCCTGGTATGAAGGATCACCACCGGCTGAATCCATGGCCGCTTGAAATCAGTAAATTGTGCACCCACTCTCTGATAAATCCCGGGCTTTCACCGGCACACTGCATCAGCATGTCAGAGATTCTGTGCAAATTTCATCACCTCCTTCACTGGGTTCAACTGATATTTGTTTTCCCAATCTCAACGGGCTACAGGGAGATGGCTATTCGAAGCTTTATATTTAGAATCCCTCTGGTGTAGAAGCAGAATAGTGAATGGTTTGGTCAGAGTGGATATTGAGAAGATGTGTTCATTGGCACGAGAGAGTAGGATATTAAAGCACAGCTTGAGGGTAAATGGAAGATCTTTACGAATAGTGATAAGGAGAAACGTCTTCAGCCAGTGAGTGGGGAACCTATGCTGCTCTATCTTACTCTGTTTCTATATCACTGCCTGTCTACCTCTTTCACTCTCATTTCTCTCATTCATTTTCCTTTCATCAATATGTTGCTCAATCTGTCTTTGATCTTCACTCTATCTTTTTTTCAGTTTTTTCTGTCACTCTCATTCTGAATGCCTCTATATATACTTTTCTCTCATGTCTCTCACTGTCGCTTGTCACCCTTGCTCACATTGCCCCACTCACTTTCTCTCGTCTCAGCTTTACTCGGTGTAATAAGATGAATCAATCTCTTTCACTTTCCGCCGCTCACTCTCTCTGTCTCCCTTGTATCTGTGACTTTGTGTGCATCTCACACTCTCTCTCACTCGTTGCTCACTCTACACTCATACACACACACACACACGCACACACACTCATACACACACATACTCACACACACACACATTCTCTAACTGCAACTGCCTAGTTTGATTGTCGACTCGCTTCACATCGATTTGATGTCCTTAATTCCGTATTCTGTTTACACTGCACATTGTCCGTCGGTTTTGCTTATGACGTATCTGCCTGCCTCGCAGGCCAGATATTGTGTGGAGCGTTTCTGGACAAGGTCCGTCCGAACTCCCTGGAGCTGACTTGTTGCAAGCCTAATAGACCAACAAAAAGACAACGAGAGAGGCCCCGTTGCTATGAGTACGGAATTCGAAATGTCGCGTTCTTGACTGCTTTAAATAATTAACATCTATGCACACGCTCTGAAATATCCCAGGATTACCCCCATCTCACTCTCTCGGCATTTCAGAGACCCTGTCCAAATTTCACCACCTTCTTCACTGGGTCAAAATCCTGATCATTTTCCCCAAACCCACAAGGGTGACAGAGAGATGGACTTTTGGGGATTTGCGTTTACATTCGCTGCAGTGCAGAAGCAGAATACGAAATGGGCAGATATAAGAGTGGATTTTGCGACGATGTTTCCATTGATAGGAGAGAATAAGACCCGGCAGCAAAGCCTGGGTGTGAAAAGAAGCACTTTCAGCAGCGAGGTAAGGAGAAATGTAGTGAGCCAGAGATTGGTGAATCTATGGAATTTATTTCCACAGACGTTTTTGCAAGTCAGGTCGTTGCGTGTACTTAATTTTGAGACAGATGCGAGATACTCCTGATTATTGAGGGGATGAAAGGTTGTGGGGGAAAGCGGGAGAATGGGAATCATAAACCTATCAGCCATGATTTAGTGTCAGAGTAGACACAATTACCAGAAACCTGTAATTTCCGTAACGTATTGGATACATTCTGGAAAAGATGTGATCTTTAGAAGAAGTATGTATTGCACCTGAACTGGAGGGGCACCACAGGAGGTGTGCTAGAGATCTTTGGGTGAGTTAAATCTAGATAAGCAGGAGTATTGTAAACAGCACCATGGAGCAAATTTTGCAGTCGGAAGTGATGCACTAGATACAGCTTGCAGAGGGTCTGTGAATAGGGACAGGTGATAGATTGTGCAAAAGGTTCAGTCAGTGTGATGCGTTGAAATTTGCCTACTTTAATACAAGAAAAATCAAGAATGAACGTTCAGAACTCCAAATCTGGATCAATACTTGGAACTGTCATTTCGTGGCCATTACGGATAATTGAATACCAAAGAGGCAGGAATGGTTGTTGGATGTTCCAGCGTTGAGATGTTTCAAAACCAATTGGGTGTGTGGGGCGGAAAAGAAATGGAGGATTGGCATTGCTAATCAGCGATAATATTATAGCTGCACAAAGGAAGATCGTCGATGAGGGTTTGTTTACAGAGTCAGTATGGTGGAAGTCAGCAACTTTCATATCAATATCCCAGTGACATGGAGGAAGGGAGTGGTCAGAAAATGGGTAAGATGCATTGATTATAGTCACACTGCAGCAGCTTACCTGCCGTGTGGGTCTTTGGCGAGGCCACAACTGTAAGATCGTTTGCAGTTCAGTTCGCTACACTGAAGGGCGGGCCTGGACGGTTTGCAGCACCTCGGAAAGTGTTTTACCAGAATGTTGCTTGGAGATGATGAGTCACCAAAAGCCTTTTGACAAATTTGGATGATTTGTCCTCGAGGTTTGATGCTGAGAGGCGATCTGAAAGAAGTATAAAAAAAACGCCCAAGTTTGCTATGTCGCTTCATATCGGGCACAGGGGAAACTGTTTGAAAGAATATGCATGAGACTGTTTGTTTTTACAGAGAGGGTGGTAGATGTCCGGAATACACTACCAGGGAAGTGGTACAATTGAATATAATAGCAAAGGTTAACAGGCAATTGGACAGACAGATGAACATGTCAACAATATAGCACTCTTGACCATGTGAAGGCAGATGGCATTATATTAGAGTAGTACAATCGTCACAGACATGCTGAAGGAAGGGTCAGTTCCTGTGTTTCTCTGGAGAATTGTAGCTTCGGAGAGAGGCTGGACTTAAACAGAACTTTTTTCTTTCGAGCAAAGGCCGTATTGGCCAGGCATGTTTCATGTGAACAAGTTTTTGGGGAGCACGGGCAGAGCGAGCAGAAAACAGCTGCTCCTTTGAGTCCAATAAGAGGACACAAATAGAAATTGAAAAGACTTGAAGATAGTCTCCTAGGTTCTCTGATTCTCTGCTCCAACAGACACAAATAGAAGCTCGCAGGCAATGTCATTGGCTCATTGTCTACTCTTCACTTCGGGGAAGGGAAGCGTGCTTTTACGCACAGAGGGATGCTTGTATATCTCCAATGCATCACTCTCCGACCACAAAGACTGGAAAGAAAATTGGGAGTTGCACTGGGAAGGAGACAAAATGCACACGTCTTGTTGGCCGACAAGCAGGAGAACGTCAGTTGCATCACTTCTGAACCACACTGATCAAACACAAAGGGAAATATCTACCAAGCTTGGCTGACATCATGAGGTGAACGAACCACTGAGCAGGCAGAAAACAAATAAAAACTTCCAATGTACATTCGCGACTTATCAGTCTGGGACACTGCCAGGGGTACAATGTGTGGTCACCCGAACACACCAAATAGGAACAGGAGCAGGCCAATCAGCAATTCCAGTTTACTAGAATTCAAATCAATGAGATCATGACCAACTGAAAGAGCTGGCAAAGTTCAGCAGATTTGGCAGCATTTGTGAGGGGAAATCAGTGTCACCTTTTCGATTCAAATGATCCTTCCTCAGAACGAGGAAAGGCACCACAGTTCTGTGGAACGGTCGCTCGCCCCGAAACTTTAAATCTGGTTTGGATCCACAAATGCTGCCAGACCTTCTGAACTTTTCCGGCAATTGCTGTTTTTCTTTCTGATTTTCAGCATTGACAGTTCTTTGGTTTTCTTTGCAAAAAGGTCGTGGCTGAATTTTTTATACGTCAACTATGCTTTCTTACGTATTCGTTGAGCAATTTTCACCTGTCAATGATCGACAATATGTCGACGTCAGCATGAAAGCAAAATCTAAATTATTTGCATCCCTTACCTTCTGAGAAAGGGAATTCCAAGCACTCACAACGTATTAAATGGGTACCTCCTTCCTCTAAAGTAATGGATGTCTATTTCTTGAATATGGACTTGCATTCACAACTTGGACGAGAAAGTAAATCGACAATTAGTAAGTTTGCAAATGACTCGAATTCTGTAGTGTTGCTGATCGTGAGGAAGATAATCTCAGTTTTGAGTT
>NW_025195768.1:0-4539 GCF_004010195.1 Chiloscyllium plagiosum
TGTTGTTTCGCTCATTTGTGCACTTTGCCTCATTAACGATTTTGAAGTTGTCCCCTCTACACAAAAGGTCCGTGCTTTTCACCATTTTTCAAAAAGAACGGTGTGTATAAGCCACAGGGCTCCCTACAATAACATTAGTCGCTGTTTCAATCTATCTATATTGATATTGATCCATGAAAACAGCACTGCGCACTCTCCTCCAGAATGGAGAACAATCCCTTCACAGTTAATGTTGCATCCCGCTCTCAAGGGGCTTTTCAATCCATCGCTTTCAATTCCTCACAGAATCCGTATCAACAGATTTTGTCACTGAGTCATTCCTTTGTTTGTGTTCAAATCCTGTGAGCAGAGCGTCACAGTTGGAGCTTGCTGAGCCCATAGCCCAGAGGTCAGACCATACTCTGTGGACTGTAGTCTGAAGTTCATCATTTGACTAACAGCAGGCAGATGTATCTATGCTCTGCAAAATTTTCACGCCTGTTTTAAGAAGCGACATAAACAGTTCCTGGTTCCTGCTTATGTTGTCAGACAGAACAAGATTGCAAATGCTGGAAACATGCGCTTGTCGAGACCGTCTGCTCTCCCACATCCCTTTTCTTCCCAGGGGTATTAAGATGATGGTCTGAAATGCTGTCTTCTGCTCCCTGTCATTCTGGGGCGATGTGAGCTGTGAAATATACTCTCTGAGCTGGGGGTAATTTGATAAAACTTATATACATCAGATGCAGTGTGCCTGAGTGACAGGACTCGCGAAAGAAACATCCCATGCTGATTCAGAGAGCAGAGTCCTCGCTGTGATTTCGAGAAGGACACAGTCATAGTCCCCGGTAACGGGGAGAGATTCTCTCTTTCTCTGCAGTTCTGTCCTTTTCTATATGTCTGAGGTGGCGTTATTTGCACAATGTACCCAAAAGAATATGAGTTCCTGTGCATTAGCGATCTCCCTTTTGTTCAGCTTTCCAGAATTTCCATAACCTCACTCCCTCTTACCCCCTCCCGCACTCCACAAACCCGTGTTTGATAGGGAGCTTAAGAGCGGACTCACATTGCTCTCCCACGACACTGATTGCCAATAGAAGATGAGTTCGTCCAGCTCCCATGGTGGGAGCCCACTCGCGGGGGACGTGGCGAGCACAGCTTCCGGGGATCCGGAAGTCGGAATGGCAAGGAACTGTTATTAAAACTCAGTGCTGCCTTCACTCCGAAACAACAGAAAAAAGCCTTTTTTTTTTAAACAAGGAGAATAACCTGATTTATAGATCATGCTTAAGCTGCGCTTCTGGCTTGTTGGTCTTGGGTGTAATATCGCCTAAGTAGGGTGATGTACGTGTGAGAAGTCACACTTGATCCCTGGCGTTTTGCATTTGGTTCTATTTTTCACACAGAAGGTAAGATTTCGATGAGATCCAGGTCAGATCAAGATACCGAAGCTTCAAGACACACACCAATTCCTTCTTTTAGGCGGTTAGTAGAATGAGAAATGGATTTAATAACTTCAAATGATGCTGATCCTGTTAATTTGCATCTTGCCGAGCGCACATCCTGTGTGGAGTAACCTGAAAGCCTTAATCTGTCCAAAATGTTGTTTGTCTCATGCTGTGCTCTGCATGTCCTTGATTAGTATGATCTGTCTTTACCAATCGCAAACAAATTTTTCACTGTACTCAGGTTCATGTGATAATCAATCAATCAAATGAAGTCAATAAATCGAACCACACAGACATTTCCTTATTGTTTGGTGCCAGCATAGCGAAGCTGGACTGCATGGCCTCACTTTGCACTGTGACATATTTTGTGATTCGAAGTGAAATCACAGTTGAACCAACAGAATGTGGGAAGTTGCTCACAGGTTAAATTGACACAGCCAAAATACATCTGCGCCACAGAGTATCACACAATAATAGTGAAGACCTTTCAATATCATCCTCTAAGTACATGCCACACGCCAGACGAAAAGCTGAAAACTGCGGGAAACTGATGTGGTCAACGCTAACAGAGCGTCCCAGCGGGAGTGTATTGGGCTCATAACCCGGAAATTAATGGTTTGAAAACATCCTCTGCTCGTTGACAATTCCACGTTTCAGTGTGTGCACTGTACCCGCTAGTGATTCTCTATAAAACAGGTCCATTCTACATATTTCATGTTGTTTCACTTTCCACTTCCTTTCACTCAATGTGTCTGAAACAAATGTCCCTACTGATACACCCGCCAAATTTACACCGGTGAGGAAACACATTTGTGAAGGTCTGGAAGCTCTTTCCCTGTTCTCTGTCGGTATGCTCTGATCTGATTCGCAAAATCATTTGCCAGAGCTGGAAATAAACTGGTGATGGTGAGATATGTCAGTTGTAGAGTGCTCTATGCGCATGACGCCCTGCAGTTACTCCTCACGCTGTTTCACACAGAAGTGTCCTCCCCGTGAAATGAAAAGCAGTGACTTAAAATTCGATCAACTTGTTAGATACAGCATTATGACACATACACATTTCCGCATTGTTAGGACATAGATGGCCAATTATGAATAACCACAGAGATCTACAAGCAACAGAGAGGCACGTGGACTCGATGGACTGAACAGATTCTGTTGGCGCTTGAGTGATGCCACACATTGATGCTATCCCCAGCTCAGGACTGTGGCAGTGACTCTCAGAGAGTGAGGGCTTCATTCGCATATTCTTCATCTGAGGCATTTGGGGCTCAGCTTTTAACTGCTGCCCGATTGCAGCCAAGAAACCGATGGCACTGTTACAAAAGCCTTTCTGCAGGGTTGCTGTGTGAAGATGGATTCTGAAAAGCAAACAGACTGCACAAAAAATGCACCTCACATGAATTGACCGGATGGTAGAGAATTCGGAGTACATTTCTGTCTTTCCCAACAGCTCAACATCTTTATCGCTGTCTCAGATAAATGATATTTGGAGGAAGTTCCCAATCAAACTTGCTAATTTCCAGCACTTGATGGAACTGTGAGCCGATGAGAGAGAGCTTTCAAGCATATCCGCGCTTGCCCCGCACCCCCCACCTCACGCTGCCTGCTGACGGAGGGAAATAACTGAATACTCTGCCGGTGGAGTCCAAATGGAAGGGATAAACCGCACTATCCAGTGAGCAAGGAGAAGGAATGAGAAGGCGATATTCTTGAAACTCTTTGGTACTTAGGAACCCGAGAGCAAAGTGTAATGTTGTTGGCTCTGAGCGACTTTCAACAGGTTTGGTGTTGGAAACGTAAGAATGTCACTAGTCTACAGGCATGACCTTCGCTGAGTAGCTTGAGTTAATACTGGCATGTGATAATGTCTTACTTCAAGTCGCCATCGAGCCTTGGTTGTTTGATTTCACTTTACCCGATCGCCCGATCAACTATTTGATAAATAAAGGTGTCAATCATGAAGTTGCACCCCTTGAAAGGTAATCTAATCGCGAATGTGATTGGCGAAATTCACTTTTTATGGCCCATTCTTATTGAGTTCAGGAGTAATAAGTGTCATGGTAGTGGGCATGGCACAGTACCACATGTCGTGAAAGTGAAACAAGTGTTTCAGGATGCTCAACCTCACAATCCCACTATGAATAAATCCACCATTGAAAATAATTCCAATGAATTGCGATGTCATATGTACTTAAATGTCTCCCATTTCCGTCATTTCCGTCCTGGAGACGTCGGAAGGGAAAGGTAATCTAATCGCGAATGTGATTGGTGAAATTCACTTTTTATGGCCCATTCTTATTGTGTTCTTTCTTTCTCTCTTTTCAGCACTTTCTGGGAAGTGGCGGTGCACTAAGGCCCCAGGATGTTTGAAAGAGTAGTCTGGAATTGCCCTGCTGTTAGTTGTGAGATTTGTACATGACTCATGCTTATGGTTGTGCATGCCAGAACCTACCCTCGCCCTTCCTGCCCCTCTCCGCTCCCGGATATCAACTACCCCTTCATCCTCCGGTGGGTGCAATTAACAGGCCGTTTTCTCTGTCAATTTCACTGTCCAGCTTCCGCCCCAGGGAAACAGCATCAACATATCCTACACTCGTGGACTCGCATCCAGAGCTCATCTCCCCACTAACGATCACTGGCAGGTACTTTGCCAGAGCACAAGGTGTTGCAGCAGACGTGCAACTCAGCGCAGAGCAGGGGCACTGAACTGCTAGAGGAACTAACATCCCATATTGCGGTTGTGGGTATTCATTATCCTGGTCATGGGCCTCTGCATGTGCTGCTGCCGGTTTTGTGCAGCAGTTTTACCCCTGCCCTCCTCACAAACCAGTTTGTTCAAGTTCGCTGGAGTGAGATCCCCACTCCTGACACAAACTACGCTTGGTCAGATTCAGACACTGTCTACGACCTGACTGATACTGAACCCCAACACTTGGTAGCCGACACAGTCCGAGCTACATTCCACTTTTTCAACATGCTCTTAAACAAATAAAGGGCGAACAGTGGGAGAAAACCTGCTATATCGTCCACCCACAAGATAACCACATAAAAAACACAATAGCGTTTCGGCGAAACACAGAAATCATGCCTGCCAACACACACTGAACAA
>NW_025195769.1:0-4540 GCF_004010195.1 Chiloscyllium plagiosum
TGTACATTCCCCTGTGAGTGTATACATTCCCCTTTGTGTGTTTTCATTCCCCTGTGTGTGTGTCCATTCCACTGTGTGTGTGTGTGTATAATCCCCTGTGTGTGTGTATACATTCCCCTCTGTATGTGTATATATTCCCCTGTGTGTGTATACATTCCCCTGTGTGTGTGTACATTCCCCTGTGAGTGTATTCATTCCCCTGTGTGTGTTTTCATTCCCCTGTGTGTGTGTATACATTCCCCTGTGTGTGTGTACAGACCCCTGTGTGTATATACATTCCCTGGTGTGTATACATTCCCCTGTGTGTGTACATTCCCCTGTGAGAGTATACATTCCCCTGTGTGTATACATTCCCCTGTTTGTGTGTACATTCCCCTTTGAGTGTATACATTCCCCAGTGTGTGTGTACATTCCCCTGTGTGTGAACATTCCCCTCTGTGTGTATATACATTGCCCTGTGTGTGTGTATGTTCATTCCCCTGCGTGTGTACATTCCCCTCTGTGTGTGTATACATTCCCAGTGTGTGTGTGTCCATTCCCCTGTGTGTCTGTGTGTACATTCCCCTGTGTGTGTATACATTCCCCTGTATGTATACATTCTCCTGTGTGTGTGTACATTCCCCTGTGTGTGTTTTCATTCCCCTGTGTGTGTGTATACATTGCCCAGTGTGTGTATGTTCATTCCCCTGCGTGTGTACATTCCCCTCTGTGTGTGTATACATTCCCCTGTGTGTGTATACATTCCCCTGTATGTATACATTCTCCTGCGTGTGTGTACATTCCCCTGTGTGTGTTTTCATTCCCCTGTGTGTGTGTATACATTGTCCTGTGTGTGTGTTCATTCCCCTGCGTGTGTACATTCCCCTCTGTGTGTGTATACATTCCCCTGTGTGTGTGTGTACATTCCCCTGTGTATCTGTATGTACATTCCCCTGTATGTATACATTCCCCTGTGTGTATACATTCCCCTGTGTGTGTGCGTACATTCCCCTGTGAGTGTATACATTCACCTGTGTGTATACATTCCCCTGTGTGTGTACATTCCCCTGTGAGTGTTTACATTCCCCAGTGTGTGTGTGTGTGCACATTCCCCAATATGTGTGTGTACATTCCCCTGAGTGTACATTCCCCTGTGTGTGTATACAGTCCCTGTGTGTGTCTGTACATTCCCCTGTGTGTATAAATTCCCTTGTGTGTGTGTACACATTCCCCTGTGTGTGTGTGTGTGTACACATTCCCGGTGTTTGTGTGCCCATTCCCCAGTGTGTGTGTATACATTCCCCTGTGTGTGTGTATACATTCTCCTGTGTGTGTATACATTCCCCTGTGAGTGTATACATTCCCCTAGGTGTGTTTTCATTCCCCTGTGTGTGTATACATTCCCCTGTGTGTGTGCAAAAACCCCTGTGTGTGTATACATTCCCCTGTGTGTATACATTCCCCAGTGTGTGTGTGTGTGTACATTTCCCTGTGAGTGTATACATTCCCTTGTGTGTATACATTCCCCTGTGTGTGTGTGCAGATTCCCCTGTGTGCATTCCCCTGTGTGTGTGTGCAGATTCCCCTGTGTGTATACATTCCCCTGTGTGTGTGTACATTCCCCTGTGTGTGTGTGTGTGTGTATGCATTCCCCTGTGTGTGTTTGTACATTCCCCTCTATGTGTGTATACGTTCCCCTCGGTGTGTGTATACATTCCCCTGTGTGTGTATACATTCCCCTGTGTATGTGTGTACAGACCCCTGTGTGTGTATACATTCCCCGGTGTGTATACATTCCCCTGTGTATGTGTGTACATTCCCCTGTGAGTGTATACATTCCCCAGTGTGTGTATGTACATTCCCCGGTGTGTGTACATTCCCCTGTGTGTGTATAAATTCCCTTGTGTGTGTACACACATTCCCCTGTGTGTGTGTATACATTCCCCGGTGTGTGTGTGCCCATTCCCCAGTGTGTGTGTATATACATTCCTCTGTGTGTGTATACATTCCCCTGTGTGTGTTTTCATTCCCCTGTGTGTGTGTATACATTGCCCTGTGTGTGTGTGTGTTCATTCCCCTGCGTGTGTACATTCCCCTCTGTGTGTGTATACATTCCCCTGTGTGTGTGTGTGTACATTCCCCTGTGTGTCTGTGTGTACATTCCCCTGTGTGTGTATACATTCCCCTGTGTGTATACATTCCCCTCTGTGTGTGTGTACATTCCCCTGTGAGTGTATACATTCCTCTGTGTGTGTACATTCCCCTGTGAGTGTTTACATTCCCCAGTGTGTGTGTGTGCACATTCTCCAATATGTGTGTGTACATTCCCCTGAGTGTACATTCCCCTGTGTGTGTATACAGTCCCCTGTGTGTGTCTGTACATTCCCCTGTGTGTGTATACATTCCCCTGTGTATGTGTGTACATTCCCCTGTGTGTATAAATTCCCTTGTGTGTGTGTACACATTCCCCTGTGTGTGTGTGTATACATTCCCCTGTGTATGTGTGTACATTCCCCTGTGTGTATAAATTCCCTTGTGTGTGTGTACACATTCCCCTGTGTGTGTGTGTGTATACATTCCCGGTGTGTGTGTGCCCATTCCCCAGTGTGTGTGTGTACATTCCCCTGTGTGTGTGTATACATTCCCCTCTGTGTGTGTATACATTCTCCTGTGTGTGTATACATTCCCCTGTGAGTGTATACATTCCCCTAGGTGTGTTTTCATTCCCCTGTGTGTGTATACATTCCCCTGTGTGTGTGTACAAACCCCTGTGTGTGTATACATTCCCCTGTGTGTATACATTCCCCTATGTGTGTGTGTACATTTCCCCGTGAGTGTATACATTCCCTTGTGTGTATACATTCCCCTGTGTGTGTGTGCAGATTCCCCTGTGTGTATACATTCCCCTGTGTGTGTGTACATTCCCCTGTGTGTGTGTGTGTGTGTATGCATTCCCCTGTGTGTGTTTGTACATTCCCCTCTATGTGTGTATACGTTCCCCTCGGTGTGTGTATACATTCCCCTGTGTGTGTATACATTCCCCTGTGTATGTGTGTACAGACCCCTGTGTGTGTATACATTCCCCGGTGTGTATACATTCCCCTGTGTATGTGTGTACATTCCCCTGTGAGTGTATACATTCCCCAGTGTGTGTATGTACATTCCCCTGTGTGTGTACATTCCCCTGTGTGTGTATAAATTCCCTTGTGTGTGTGCACACATTCCCCTGTGTGTGTGTGTGTGTATACATTCCCCGGTGTGTGTGTGCCCATTCCCCAGTGTGTGTGTATATACATTCCTCTGTGTGTGTATACATTCCCCTGTGTATGTGTGTACATTCCCCTGTGTATAAATTCCCTCGTGTGTGTGTGTACACATTCCCCTGTGTGTGTGTGTATACATTCCCAGTGTGTGTGTCCATTCCCCAGTGTGTGTGTGTACATTCCCCTGTGTGTGTATACATTCCCCTCTGTGTGATTCCCCTGTGTGTCTGTATGTACATTCCCCTGTGTGTATACGTGTGTGTGTGTGTGTGTACATTCCCCTGTGAGTGTATACATTCCCCTGTGTGTGTTTTCATTCCCCTGTGTGTGTGTATACATTCCCCTGTGTGTGTGTACAGACCCCTGTGTGTGTATACATTCCCCTGTGTGTGTGTGTACATTCCCCTGTGAGAGTATACATTCCCCTGTGTGTATACATTCCCCTGTTTGTGTGTACATTCCCCTGTGAGTGTATACATTCCCCAGTGTGTGTGTGTACATTCCCCTGTGTGTGTACATTCTCCTCTGTGTGTGTATACATTCCCCTGTGTGTGTGTGTTCATTCCCCTGTGTGTGTACATTCCCCTCTGTGTGTGTATACATTCCCCTGTGTGTGTGTACATTCCCCTGTGTGTCTGTATGTACATTCCCCTGTGTGTATACATTCCCCTGTATGTATACATTCCCCTGTGTGTGTGTACATTCCCCTCTGTGTGTTTTCATTCCCCTGTGTGTGTGTATACATTCCCCTGTGTGTGTGTACAAACCCCTGAGTGTGTATACATTCCCCTGTGTGTGTAGACATTCCCCTGTGTGTGTGTACATTCCCCTGTGAGTGTATACATTCCCCTGTGTGTATACATTCCCTGTGTGTGTACATTCCCCTGTGAGTGTTTACATTCCCCAGTGTGTGTGTGTACATTCCCCTGTGTGTGTACATTCACCTGTGTGTGTGTGTACATTCCCCTGTTTATACATTCCCCTGTGTGTGTGTATACAATCCTCCAGTGTGTTTGTGCCCATTCCCCTGTGTGTGTGTGTACATTACCCTGTGTGTGTGTACATTCCCCTCTGTGTGTATACATTCCCCTATGTGTGTGTGTACATTCCCCTGAGTGTGTACATTCCCCTGTGTGTCTGTGTGTACATTCCCCTGTGAGTGCATACATTCCCCTGTGTGTGTGTATACATTCTCCGGTGTGTGTTTGTGCCCATTCCCCAGTGTGTCTGTGTGTACATTCCCCTGTGTGTATGTACATTCCCCTCTGTGTGTGTACATTCCCCTGTGTGTGTGTGTG
>NW_025195770.1:0-4540 GCF_004010195.1 Chiloscyllium plagiosum
CCCACATCAAAATCTCTCACACCGAAATCTCTCGCACTGAAATCTCTCACACCAAAATCTCTCACATCGAAATCTATCACACTGAAATCTCTCACACTGAAATCTATCACACCGAAATCTCTCACACTGAAATCTATCGTACCGAAATTTCTCACACTGAAATCTCTCATACCGATATACCCCACACTGATATCTCTCACCCCGATATACCCCACACCGATATCTCTCACACAGATATCTCCCACACCGATATCTATCACAGCGATATCTCTGACACTGATATCTCTCACAACAATATCTCCCATACCAATATTTATATCACCAAAATTTCTCACACTGATATTTCTCACGCTGATATCTCTAACAACAATACCTCCCACACCAATATCTATCGCATCTAAATATCTTACAGCAATATCTCTCACACTGAAACCTCTCACAATGATATCTCCCACACTGAAATCTCTCACAACGATATCTCTCACAATGATATCTCCCACACTGAAACCTCTCACAATGATATCTCCCACACTGAAATCTCTCATACCGAAATCTCTCACAATGACATCTCCAACATCGAAATGTCTCATACTGAAAACTCTCATACCGAAATCTCTCACACTGAAATCTATCACACCGAAATCTCTCACACCAAAATCTCTTACACCGATATACCCCACACCGATATCTATCACACTGAAATCTCTCATACCGAAATCTCTGACAACGATATCTCTCACAACGATATCTCCCACATTGAAATCCCTCACATCAAAATCTCTCACATCGAAATCTCTCACATCGAAATCTCTCACACCAAAATCTCTCACAATGATATCTCCCACATCAAAATCTCTCACACTGAAATCTATCGTACCGAAATTTCTCACACTGAAATCTCTCATGCCGATATCTCACACACTGAAATCTCCAACACCGAAATCTCTCCCACTGAAATCTCTCCCAACGATATCTCCCACACCGAATCCTCTCACACTGAATTCTCTCTCACCGAATTCTCTCACGCCAAAATCTATCACACTGATATCTCTCACACTGATATCTCTCACACTGAAATCTCTCACATTGAAATCTATCACACTGCAATCTCTCTCACTGAAATCTCTCACACCGATATCTCACACACTGAAATCTCTCACACTGAAATCTCTCACACTGATTTCTCTCACACTGATTTCTCTCACACCGAATTCTCTCACACCGAAATCTATCACACTGAAATTTATCTCACTGAAATCTATCACACCGAAATCTCTTACACCGAAGTCTCTCACACTGAAATCTATCACACCGATATCTCTCTCACTGATATTTCTCATACCGATTTCTAACTCACACCGATATCTATCACACTGATATCTAACTCACACCGATATCTCTCACACCGATATCTAACTCACACTGATACCTAACTCACACCGATATTTCTCTCACTGATATCTGTCATGCCAATATCTATCGCACCGATATCTATCATGCCGATATCTCTCACACCGATATATCTCACACCGACATACCCCGCAACGATATCTCTCACTCAGATATCTCCCACACCGATATCTATCACACCAATATTTATAACACCAAAATCTCTCACACTGATATCTCTCACACTGATATATCTAACAACAATATCTCCCACACCAATATCTATCGCATCTAAATCTCTTGCAGCAATATCTCTCACACTGACATCTCTCACAATGATATCTCTCACACAGATATCTCCCACACCGATATCTATCACAGCAATATCTCTGACACTGATATCTCTCACAACAATATCTCCGACATCAATATTTATAACACCAAAATCTCTCACACTGATATCTCTCACACTGATATCTCTAACAACAATACCTCCCACACCAATATCTATCGCATCGAAATCTCTTGCAGCAATATCTCTCACACTGATATCTCTCACACTGAAATCTCTCGCATTGAAATCTATCACACAGAAATCTCTCTCACTGAAATCTCTCACACCGATATCTCACACACTGAAATCTCTCACACTGAAATCTCTCACACCGATTTCTCTCACATCGAATCTCTCACACCAAAATCTATCACACTGAAATCTCTCTCACTGAAATCTCTCACACCGATATCTCACACACTGAAATCTCTCACACTGAAATCTCTCACACCGATTTCTCTCACACCGAATTCTCTCACACCAAAATCTATCACACTGAAATCTCTCTCACTGAAATCTCTCACAATGACATCTCCCACATCGAAATCTCTCATACCGAAATCTCTCACACCAAAATCTCTCACAATGATATCTCCCACATCAAAATCTCTCACACCGAAATCTCTCACAATGAAATCTCCAACATTGAAATCTCTCATACCAAAATCTCTCATACTGAAATCTCTCACACCGAAATCTATCTATCACACCGAAATCTCTCACACTGAAATCTCTCACACTGATTTCTCTCACACCGAATTCTCTCACACCGAAATCTCTCACACCAAAATCTCTCACACCGAAATCTCTCACAATGACATCTCCCACATCGAAATCTCTCATACCGAAATCTCTCACAATGATATCTCCAACATCGAAATCTCTCATACCGAAATCTCTCACACCGAAATCTCTCACAATGATATCTCCCACATCAAAATCTCTCACACCGAAATCTCTCACAATGAAATCTCCAACATTGAAATCTCTCATACCAAAATCTCTCATACTGAAATCTCTCACACCGAAATCTATCTATCACACTGAAATCTCTCACACTGATATCTATCACACCAAAATCTCTCGCACTGATATCTATCACACTGATATCTCCCACACTGATATCTCTCGCTCTGATATCTCTCACACTGATATCTCTCACACTGATATCTATCATACCGCTATCTCACACTGATATCTATCACTCCGATATCTCTCACACAGATATCTCTCACGCACATATCTATCACACCGATATCTATCACACCGATATCTCACACACTGATATCTACCACAACTACATCTATCACACTAATATCTATTGCACCGATATCTCTCACTATGATATCTCCAACACTGATATCTTTCACACCGATATCTGTCACACCGATAGCTCTCAGAATGGTATCTCTCACACTAAAATCTCTCAAACCAATATTTCTCACACTGATATCTATCACACCGATATCTCTCACACAGATATCTCTCACACACATATCGCTCACACTGATATCTCACACACCGATATCTATCATACTGATATCTATCACACTGAAATCTCTCACACTAAAATCTATCACACTTAAATCTATCACACCGAAATCTCTCACACTAATATCTATCGCACCAAAATCTCCCGCACTGATATCTATCACACTGGTATCTCCTACACTGAAATCTCTCACACTGATATATTTCTAACACTGATATCTCTCACACCGATATCTTTCACACCGTTATCTCTCACACTGATATCTATCACACTGAAATCTCTTACACTGAAATCTATCACACTTAAATCAATCACACTGAAATCTATCTCACCGAAATCTTTCACACTGATATCTATCGCACCAAAATCTCTCGCACTGATATCTATCACACTGATATCTCCCACACTGATATCTATCACACTGATATCTATCACACTGAAATCTCCCACACTGAATTCTCTAACACCAAATTTTCTCATACCGAAATCTCTCACACCGAAATCTCTTACTCCGATATCTCTCACACCGAAGTCTCTTACACCGATATCTCTCACACTGAAATCTCCCACACTGAATTCTCTAACACCAAATTCTCTCATACCGAAATCTCTCACACCGAAATCTCTTACTCCGATATCTCTCACACCGAAGTCTCTTACACCGATATCTCTCATACTGAAATCTCTCACACTGAAATCTCTCACACTGAAATCTCTCACACTAAAATCTCTGACAACATCTCTCAAACTGATATTTCTTGTACTGATATCTCTCAATCCGGTGTCTAACTCACACCGATATCTAACTCACACCGATATCTATCACATTGATATCTAACTCACACCGATATCTCTCACACCGATATCTAATCACACCGATTTCTAACTCACACCGATATTTCTCACACTGATATTGCTCACGCCAATATCTATCGCACCGATATCTATCATGCCGATATCTCTCACACTGATATGTCTCACACCAATATCTCTCACACCGATATCAAGCTCACACCAATATCTAACTCACACCGATATCTCTCACACCATATCTCTCACACCGATATCTCTCACACTGAAATCTATGAAACCAAAATCTCTTACACTGATAACTCTCCCAACAAATCTCCCACACCGATATCTATCACATCGAAATCTCCAACACCGAAATCTCTCCCACTGAAATCTCTCCCAACGATATCACCCACACCGAATTCTCTCACACTGAAATCTATCACACTGATATCTCTCACACTGATATCTCTCACACCGATATCTCTCACACCGATATCTTACACACTGAAATCTCTCACAACGATTTCTAT
>NW_025195771.1:0-4540 GCF_004010195.1 Chiloscyllium plagiosum
GTATAAATTTGAAAATAGAACTACTAAATGAAAACTTCTAACAACTACTTTTACAATGAACCAACATATAACACAAATAAGAGGAGACTTCCCCCTTGCCCACAGGGGATGCTCATACTACCCACTATCCCCTCCATGGCTCCTTCTAGCTGAAGCCGTGCACTAAACTCAGGCAAAACAAACTTTTTTTTAAAAAAGTAACACTCGTCTTACAACAAGAAAATTTAAAAGGTGGGCACTCAACCTATCCTATCCATACTTTGATCCCAGGCAATCCTGATTAAAATACCCCCCACCCCCCCCATCCTGTACTGAGAGAAACTGAAAAGGAATGATAATAAAACAAAGGATAATGGGAGGGGGGGATAAAAGGGACCCACACATAGTAAAACAAAACCAGGCAAACTGCAGAGAAAACAAAGTGAACGCTATTGATCATTTTATTTGAGCCAGCCAGTCTATTTTAAGGTGTCCAGGAAGTCTTTTCCTTTTTCCGGTAAGTCATAATTAAACACGGACCCTCTGTGGCTGAAATGTACTATTGCCAGATAACTTGGAATACTAAATGTTCAAGTCCCTCAGCCTCCTTTTTAACCTCTTAAGGCCTTCCTCTTGCAGATCGCAGCCACAGAAAAGCCTTGGAAAAGCAGAATTCTTCTTCCTTTGTATATCAGAGCCTGTGGATCCTTCCCCCAGTATTCCAGAAACTTCCAGCATAATTTATCTCTATAGTATCGGAGTCGCACTAGGACTGGACAGGGGTGCTGCTCTGATCCAGGCCTGCCTACTGCAACCCAGTGGGCCTGCTTGACCTACACCTGGCCTGCCCTGACTTTCAACTTCAAAACTGCAGGAACCATTGCTCCAAGAAGCTGACCAGCTGGCCGCCTTCCTGTTCCAACAGCCCAATCAAGCAGATGTTCTTCCAATGGCCTTGACTTTCGTGGCATCAACCTGCTTTACTAAGGACTGTACCTGCCATTCCAGGGCTTTGACCAGACCTGCCGAGGATTGTGCTATAGTTTCGGAAGCCACGGTCTGCTGCTCCACCTCCACGATGTGCTGTCCAAGATTCTGAATCTCCTGGTCATGCTTTGGCAGCATGACTGAGATCAGTTCCAGCCTAGCCTGGGTTTCCTCCATTGCTGAATCAATCTTGAGTTTCCCGAATAAAGCTGTACTCCACAGAGGTCCCCTGGGGCGTTTGTGGAGGCCAACGCTTCAGCCGTGGGATTGCCCTGCTTGGTGCAATCTTTGCTGTGCTTTTCCCTTAGTCATTTTTCTTAATCAATTAAACTCTCTCTCATACAGCAATTCTGGGGATTCAAAACTACCAAATTTATTACTTTTTTTTCCACAATAGGTGAGAAAGGGAGGGTGAATTCACCACTTTGTCTGGGTTCTGGTACAGAGCTGAACAGGGCAGACCTACTGCATTGCTGCTATCTTGGATCTCAGGCAGATGAAGTTTAATGTGGATAGGTGAAGTTTTCTATTTTAGGAATAGAAAGTCAACTTCTCTAAAATGGAGAGAAATATCTATGCATTGGTACAGAAGAACAACAGATCCCAATGCACAAATTGCAACAAACCAGTGTGCAGGCACAGAAGGCAAGGCAAATGGAATTTGGCCTTTATCCTAAAGGAGTAGGAAAGTATTTCTGCAAATGCACCAGGAGTGAGTGAGACTACATCTGGAGTACTGTGTACAATTTTTGTCTCCTCGACAAAGAATCTAATTTCATTGGCGGCAGTTGAGGTTCACTGGATTGATTCCAGGGATGTGCATTTGTCTTGAGAAAGATTCTGTCGTTTAAAGGAATACTGCACTCACTTAGAATGGGAGGAGGTCTAATTGAGGTATGCAAGGTGCTAAAGGGGATTAGGGACTGTATTCAATAGAGCTTGGAGGTCAGTAGCCAGTGCCCCAAGTGCAAGTGTGATTGATGTTGACCAACTGTACCCTAATCACCTAGGTTGGGAGGTCAAGTGGGTGAATCATATGTCAGGCTGATGAGAATTTCTATATTCAAATTATAAACTTCAGCCACTTTTTATTTTTTTAAGCTCTGCAGATTTTGCGCACTCACTTTAATATTCTAAGTGACTTAGGTTTCCAGATACAACACCAGAAAAGCAACAAATTTGCCATGATTCTGGCAGGGAAGGCGTGTGAGCAGTGTCTGTATCTAGTCGCCAGTGAAAAATATTGGTGTTGAATGTATTTTCAGGCTGCTAATTAGCATGTAATTTGTGGAACACCTGAGTACTACATGGGGATTGTTGAGATAATATATGGCCTAGAGTCTGATGCTGGATGCTATTCCGGTTGTAGTGGGCACTTAAATCGTAAAACGGGTAGATGTGTTGCCCGTGTTTTGACAGAAAAAGTGTTTTGATTTTACTGTTACTTTTTTTGAGGAAGTAACGTGCAGCATGGATAAAGGGAAACCTGAATGGTATACTTGGATTTCTGGAAAGAATGTGACAGGGTATCATTAAAGGTTGCCACCCAAAATAAGAGCTTCATGGTGTGAGTGTAACATATGTAGCATAGATATAGTATTGGTTAGCTTAAAGGAAACATGCAATCAGGTTAGTAGATAGTGTTGTAACAAAATCTATACTGAAGCCTCAATTATTAACAATCTATATCAATTGACTTTAATGGGACTGCATGCAAATAGTTTGATTCAACCTATTTAGGCATAATGAACACCTCAGATGCAGATGGGACTTGAATCCAGATATTTCTGGTAGAGGGGAAGACTAGGGGGAGGGGCGTCGGAAATGTGATAGCACGCCTGGGTGAATCATATGTCAGGCTGATGATTCTGGACAACTGAGACATTTTAAAGATATTTGGACAAATACATGGATAGGAAAGGATTAGAAGGATATGGGTCAATTTTAAGGAACTGGGGTTAGCAATGATGTACATTTTGGTCGGCTTGGGCTAAAGGGCCCCTCTCCATGCTGTACAACTCTGGTTCTATGAGCCATAGGGAAAGGCTGAGTAATCTGGGGCTGTTTTCCCTGGAATATTGGTGGCTGAAGGGTGACCTCTAGAAGCTTATAAAATCGTGAGGGGCATGGATAGGGTAAATAGACATGGTCTTTTCCTGGGGGGGAGGCATTGTGTGTGTGTGCGTGTGTGTGTGTGTGTGCGTGCGTGTAATCAGCTGCCAGAGGAATTGGTACAGTTACAATATTTAAAAGGCATCTGAATGGATATATGAATAGGAAGTGTTTGGCCAGCACCTGGCACATATCCCTCCAATGAGACTAGATTTATTTGGGATGTCTAGATGGGTTGGACTGAAGGATTTGTTTTCGTGCTATATATCTCTGACTCTATAATTAAGGGTGGATTTTTTTCCTCGTGGGGCAATCTAGACAGGCCATGGTTCTAGGGAAAGGATAGCAACTACTCAGTGGGTTGTGAAGGATTATAGGGAGTGGAGTGTAAAGTGGGTTTGTAGTTGAGCTGAGATCAGCCACATTTATATTAAATAGCAGAACAGGTTTACCTGAATTGTCCACTGCTGGTTCATATGCTAACAGGGCAAACGTGAGGACTACAGATGCTGGAAATCAGTCTCGATTGAGTGGTGCTGGAAAAGCACAGCAGGTCAGGCAGCATCCGAGGAGCAGGAAAATTGACGTTTTGGGCAAAAGCCCCTTTTCCAGCACCACTCTAATCCTATGCTAAAAGCCAATTGCTAAGCAAGTGTGATTTGATTGACTCAGTCTTTGAACTCCTAATACTAATGAAATGTCTCAGTATATAATTTTGAATTGCTTGCATTTTGTAACAAGACCAGTTATTGCAAGGTGGCTGAACTGATTATGGCTCTTGTGGTATAGTGTAAGGGATATAGCTGTTGAATTAGACCACCATGATTTTGGGGAATAGATAAGGTTACCTGCTGCTGAGTGCCAGTCCTATAGGTCAAGTTACTATCTTAGATAAAGAACATCTGAACAAGAGGAACCAGGAGTGGGAAGGTGATGGACCCTGAGGTGTGTGCAGATACCCACTAAGCATTTAGAGGCTCACCTGAGGGAGTTTGAGCAGCTAAAGGCTAATTTTCAGGGATGAGAATTTCTATATTCAAATTATAAACTTCAGCCGCTTTTTAGTTTTTTAAGCTCTGCAGATTTTGCGCACTCACTTTAATATTCTAAGTGACTTAGGTTTCCAGATACAACACCAGAAAAGCAACAAATTTGCCATGATTCTGGCAGGGAAGACGTGTGAGCAGTGTCTGTATCTAGTCGCCAGTGAAAAATATTGGTGTTGAATGTATTTTCAGGCTGCTAATTAGCATGTAATTTGTGGAACACCTGAGTACTACATGGGGATTGTTGAGATAATATATGGCCTAGAGTCTGATGCTGGATGCTATTCAGGTTGTAGTGGGCACTTAAATCGTAAAACGGGTAGATGTATTGCCCGTGTTTTGACAGGAAAAGTGTTTTGATTTTACTGTTACTTTTTTTGAGTAAGTAACGTGCAGTATGGATAAAGGGAAACCTG
>NW_025195772.1:0-4540 GCF_004010195.1 Chiloscyllium plagiosum
CCTGGCTCTGTGAGGCAGCAGTGCTAACCACTGAGCCACTGTGCCACCCTAAATGTGTCAAACAGGATTTCCGTTTGATAAAAGTGAGTTGACTTGTTCTAACCATTGTATAATTTTTAAGACTCCCTTAATAGTAGATGCCAACATTTTCCCAACTGATGTTGGATTAACTAGCCTAGTCTCCCTCTTTCCTTTTCCCTCCTTTCTTGAAAAGTAGTGCAACATCAGCCAACTTCCAATGTGATCAGACAATTCCTGCATCTCGAGCATTTTGGAAAGTCATAAGTAGTATATTTACTATCTCTGAAATCATCTCTTTTAGAACCCTGGGGAGTTAGAATTATTTGTCAGAGTTATTTTCTCAAATTTCTTCAGTACTTTTTCTCTATTGGTATACATTTCTTTGACTTACTTGGTCATTTCAGCCCTATGGTTCCTTGTCCTTTTCTATCATGAAACTTATATCTTCTGCTGTAAACAGACACTAAAGATTTGTTCAATGCCTCTGCCATTTTCTCATTCCCCATGATAATTTCTCTTGTCTCTGCTACGAAGTGATCAATGTTTACTCACTTCATTTTTATATGCCCATAAAAGATTTTACAATTTGTTTTTATATCCCTGGATATCTTTCTATTTATAAGCTAATCATATTATAGTCATGTGCCACTTTCTTTCCTCCTTATCAAGATTTTGGTAGTTATTTTCAGGTTTATTCAAACATGCCTAATCCTCAGATTTGTTACTTTTTTCAACATTGTAAGTGCCTTCTTTTAATTTAATACTATCCTTAACATCCTGAGTATTTTTATTGCTGAAGTTTAGTTTTTCAATGGTACAACTTTTGATTTGCGTCTTCCCACCACTAATTTCCAGTCATACATTTTAGAATATTAGTTGAAGATTGTTACTTGCATTTGGAGTACAATATTTTCAAACTTAACATGAAATTCAGTAATATTATGATCACTTTTCATGAAATGATCTTTTATTACGATATTAAATCTGCTTCATTACACATTCATAAATCTAAGGTAGCTTTATATCTATTCAGTTCCACAATGTATCGCTCCAATGAACTGTGATGAGAGCATTCTACAAATTCTTCCACAAGAGCACTGTTGGTAATTTGATGGTCCTTGTCTATACAAAGATTAAAATTCCACATAATTGTCATTCTGCCTTTGTTACACACCCTGACAGTTTATTTTTAATGCTGTATTCTATATTATGACTATGGTCAGGGCCATATAAACTATTCTTATTAGTGTTTATTGATTCATGCTACTTCTCATTTCCATCCATACTAATTCTACTTCAGGATCGTTTAAGGCCAGATCCTTTCTCATGAAAGCCTTTATGTAAGTCTTTACTATCTAGACATTGTTTCTATCCCTGTAATATTATGCCATAATGAAATACATATTTCCCACCCTTGATCAGCTTATAATCATCTCTCTGTAATGATGATTAGATCCAAATCATTTACTTCCCATTTTTGTCATTAATTCATCTATCTTTTTGCTGATAGTTTGTACATTGAAATCAAGAGCATTTAATTTATTTTTACACTTCCACTTCCTCTCATAACATTACTCACTGCTGTACATTTTTTATCCCTTTCTGTCCCATTCTGCTAATCTTTACAATACTGTGATATTGTTATGAGATGTGTCAATAGTTGCAATGCATCCAGTTGGCCCCCCATTCTTGGAAGAAGTGTTATTATAACAGGTCTGGACTTGCTGGAAATAGGGGCTAGTTCCAGATGCTGATCCTATACGGCAATGCCTCAACCTTCAATACTCCAGTCAATGAACAATGGAGTATTGGCTCTAAATCTCAGGGAGATACAGGGAGACCCTCCAGCACTCAGTGATGAGCAAACACATTCTGGTGGGAACTTTCAACCCACACATGAAAATAGCAAGGAATAAATGAAAATTGACTGAATTAAGCTTCTTACACTGTCGTAGCTGCCTAGCCATGATAGCTCCTCTGGAAGGCATGTGTGGCCCAATGGTGGTCCATCTGCAATGCTGAGTCCAGGGTTGAGGGAAGACAGTCCCTGACATGCTCCATTATGCCCTGAGCCTACCACATTGACCTAGATATGCTAGTAATGAAGCTTTAATAGACAAGGAAGCTGGTAGCACCAAATTGGATGACAATACTCCAATCCAGACCCATTAAAAAGATACGGCCACAGTCAGTTAAGTAACGGGTCAGAAACGGTCAGGATGGCCATGTGATTGGTTGAACATTATCACAAGTAATTGGTTGAACTAAAATGCAGCCACATGCATCACTTACAAAACAATAAGTCATTGTGGCCACAGAGCAGCCACATTGAGAGCCAAAATTATAAATAACACAGTTCCAGTTAATCCACAATCACAGATTTGTGTATGAAAGCTGGATTATTGTAACAGGCCTCTATGTAAACAAAACAGAAGATTTCCATCCAATGCTTCTCGAAAGGAAATAAAACAAACACATCAGCTGCACACTGCTCTGAACTTCTTCTGACTCCGATTTCCATTTTCCCAATGTACACAGCTGCTCTCCTGCTCAGAGTGCAGGTCTCAAATACAAACTGCACAGATCATTTCGGTAGGAACTGCAGGCTTTTCACTGGCTTTGGCGATCCATCTTGTGTGCCCAAGCTTGTTGGGAACCGGGTGCTAGGAGGTCAGGTAAAGGGATGGAAAGGTAGAATAGAATCATGGAAACACATTCAGACCTGAATTCAGAACATGAAGCCAGGCTTGAGTCAGTAAATCAGGCAATGAGCCCATTATTATTATTATCATCATCATTATTATTAATTATTAATGGCCAATGACAAAGGATTTTCTTGGGCTCAGCAGAAATATACTATTGCAGCACATCAATATCAAAACCTCCAGTATACTAACTGTAATTAGTTGCAGCTCCCATTCTAATCTGTAAATGTATCATAATAACTGGAAGGATAACAAGGTAGCTGGAAATGATTGAATCAAGGACTTGGATATAAAAACAGGAAATCCTGGAAATACGCATCAGCTCCAGGAGCAACCATGGAGAGAGAAAATTCTATTTCACATCGATGAAGTTTAATTAAAGTAGAGAAAGGTTTGGATGTAGCAACAGAAAGTCAATAATAAGGTGGAAGGCAAGAAAGATTGACAATTTATATTTACCTTTTCCTTATATTAAACTTTTTCTTTTATATATATAGTTATATATTAGTTCCTCACAGGCTGCCTCTTGTAAGGACTCCCTTCAGCTCTCCCAGTTTCTCCATCTCCATTGCGTTAGTTCTGATGGTGCAGCCTTCTACAACAGTGCTTTTCATGCACCTTCCTTTTCTCCTCACCTGAGTACTTCCCCCAATCAGCGTAGTTGAGAGAGCTCTCAACCTTGTCCCAGCCCTAACCCGCAATTCTGCTCCCACTCCTTCCACTCTCTCCCAGAACCACATCAGGGTTCTTTTCTCCAGACATTCAACTGCAGCAGCCTTCATATCCAATAAATCATCCTCTGCCATTCCAGTATTATGGCACACCAAACACACCTTCAAATATTTCACATTTTAACTTCCTTCAGTCCTAAAGAGTCAAATTCAACTTGACACATTCCTCTCCACAGATGCTACCAGACCTCCTAACTAATTTCAGCATTTTGTGTTCATATTTCTACAGATTTAAAGTAATGAAACATCCCAAGGCAACTCACAGTTAGTTGGTAACTAGAGATTATGATGAGAGGGAAAGTCAAAGCCATAGAGTGATTTGAAGAAAGAATGAAGATTTTAAAATTAAGATGTTGCTTGGCTGGAGGATAGTGAGCACACAGATGACAAAGGAATGGGACTTCTTTGAGGTAAGACATGAGCAACAGAGTTTTGGTGACCTCAAGTTTACAAACTAAAGGGTTAATGGCAAAAGATCACAGGCAATATTAATGAGACAAAGAAAAAGGTGCATCAAGGAGTCATGAATTGTAGACAACAAACTGCCTTGCATAAACTACTAAAATAGCAGTGACATTTAAACTTGATATTTTGGTCACTTTTTGTATTTATTGACATCCTCTTTTCTATTACATCTTCTGACAGAGATGATTTCAAGTCAATTTTCCAAATTAATTCTAGCAAATAAAAAAAGATGATTTTCTGTCCAGCATCCTGATATCCTCAACCTCACTTCAAATACTAGCAGGACACAGTGAGGGTAATCATGAATGTTTGTCTAATCATGAATGTTGTGGTCACTCAGTTGTCCACTATAGCTACTCTGGAAGGGGAGAAATGTGGGAAAGCGAAGTGGAGGTAGTTACTTTTCCTGAGGCCAGAAGAACACATAACCACTTCAATATAATCCCATTTGGAGTGAGCAGCAGTTAGCCCTTCGAGTTTAGGCCATTTCAAGCCTATTATCACTCGTTGGAGTCAATGGGCTAAAGAGTGGTGAATGGAGTTTAATTTGGATAGATGTGAGACATTACATTTTGATAAAATAAATGAAGACAAGATTTATGCAATGAAAAGGAGGGC
>NW_025195773.1:0-1994 GCF_004010195.1 Chiloscyllium plagiosum
ACCAAATATATACACAGTAGTCCAGATTTTTGTGGAGTTGTGGCGACTCTGTCGACGTTTCAAATGGTGGGAAGAACTTGACCCAGAAATCCCGCTATTTCTGACGGATTCTATTTCTGGCAGTAAGGGAAAGTGCAAGTGGTGTGACATGTAAATGAGGAAAATTCAAAGTTATCAGGGCCATTTCAACTCAGAGCTGAATTTAAATTAAAAATAGGCTACCTAAAGTGCAGTGGTGCTACTGCAATCACTGTGACGTACTAATTAAAGAATGCTGTTCGTCTGGCTGCAATTCACAGTTAGTCCGGAAATCAGCATTCTTCAGAGCATCCAATTCTATTATGATAAATCATTGTTTCATTGGATGTGGGCATGCTGACAAAGCCAGCATTTGTTGCCCATCATTACCCTTGTACTGCCATTTCAAACGGCAGTTAAGAGCCAGCTACATTACTATAGATATAGCATCACATGTAGTCCAGATCAGGTAAGGATGGCAGATTTATCTCTTAAAGGAATGTTGGTGAGTCTTTAAAACAATTGAAACACCAGCTTTATATTCTAGATTCATTAATTTAAATTTCAGCAGTTTCCATGTTGGGATTTGAACCAGTTACCTAAAGAATTTGTCTGAGACTATAGATCACCAGTCCCAGTGGCATAACCACTATGCCATCTCCTCCCCTAAATGTACTTAGGGAGTAATCTTTAGGTGTAAATTGTGCCCACTGCCCCTTGTAGTCTTTAAGAACAACAAGACAATACAAAAAGGCACTCTCAGCCACAATCTCTTCCTAATTGCCCAAGGCACACAATCACAAGAATTGCAAACCAATACATTGCGACTTTCATATCCTCGACTATATCAGGAGTTTTACTAGGATACGAAGATAGACAGGGGTTTTTGCTGTGGTGAATTGAAGGATGTTCTCTTAGAAGCTGCCGAATGCCAAGGGAGCATGGAAACTTTATGGGCCAAATTGCATGGGTGAGGATAAATTACTGTGAACTCTTCATCAGTGCATTGGTTGACTTTTTGAAGGGATAGGAATGTTCCAACATAGTAAAGAATAAATGAGCTGCATGCAGCTGCTCTTCTGGTGCTGCTTCTAATCTGAAGTAAAGTGGGTAGAAGGTGACACACAAAACATTTTCTCTCGGCCCAACAGAATACCAGATGCCACTGGATGCTACACAGCATTCAGAATGAGAAATAGCAGGAAAACATCCAGCAAAGAGGTTGGGAGTTCTGGCACAGAACTGTACCTACAAATTTCAGTGCAGTTGTTTGCAAATGACTGAGGCCCAGTGCAGAAGAAGATGGACAATGTCCTGAATCATCATGTCACATTTATACCAGCTGCTCATTGAGGAGCTACACTCGTGAGGAAGCAGTCACCATCCCATCCTAATTGTCCTCAAAGATACAACTGTTCTTAAATTTTGTCAAGCTGTTCTTTTCAGGGAATATGTAGGTCGTCTGCAGCATTTTGCTGTTCTCCATTTGGACATGTATCCACCATGTCATGGATGCAACATTTGCCAGAATCCACCAGTTCTTCTATTTCCCCTTTAAGCTGCCAGTTAGCCAACAATGACATCAGAATTCTCATCCATTGCTGGTTTCTTGCAGTTGCAATTTGCAATTAATTTTATCCACATAGCTTTGGAAGTTCCCTTTCACCAATCAGAATGTTTATTAACAGAAAAAGATTCCACTTAGACTCATAGAGTCATAGAGATGTACAGCATGGAAACAGATCCTTTGGTCCAACCCGTCCATGCCGACCAGATATCCCAACCCAATCTAGTCCCACCTGCCAGCACCCGGCCCATATCCCTCCAAACCCTTCCTATTCATATACCCATCCAAATGCCTCTTAAATGTTGCAATTGTACCAGCCTCCATCACATCCTCTGGCAGCTCATTCCATACACGTACCACCCTCTGTGTGAAAACGTTGCCGCTTAGGTTCTCTTTTATATCTTTCCCC
>NW_025195773.1:2878-4540 GCF_004010195.1 Chiloscyllium plagiosum
TTACCACCCTTCTTAAACAGTGGCACCACGTTTGCCAACCTCCAGTCTTCCGGCACCTCACCTGTGACTATCGATGATACAAATATCTCAGCAAGAGGCCCAGCAATGACTTCTCTAGCTTCCCACAGAGTTCTCGGGTATACCTGATCAGGTCCTGGGGATTTATCCACCTTTAACCTCCTCTGTAATCTGGACATTTTGCAAAATGTTACCTTCTATTTCTCTACAGTCTATATCTTCCATATCCTTTACCACAGTAAATACTGATGCAAAATATTCATTTAGTATCTCCCCCATTTTCTGTGGCTCCACACAAAGGCCACATTGCTGATCTTTTGAGGGGCCCTATTCTCTCCCTAGCTACCCTTTTGTCCTTAATATATTTGTAAAACCCCTTTGGATTCTCCTTAATTCTATTTGCCAAAGCTATCTCATGTCCCCGTTTTGTCCTCCTGATTTCCCTCTTAAGTATACAACTCTTTAAATTACAACTCATTCACAACTTTTGCAACCAATTTTGTAATTCTACTGTACATATTGTACGTACAGGAGCAACGACATGTGCACTTCCAAGACTCCAGATGTACACAAGGACATTCGGTCAGAGAGAAGGGGACCCCTTCTAAAGTTGGTTCAGAACTCCTTTAAAACGTCCGCAAACTGCTGCAGAGCAAAGGTGCTACGCTGGCTTCTCTCCCACAAGCAGTTATGGAATAGACCAGATGTCTGCTGAGAGTGAGGGTCCAATCCCTGGTCTAGGCAGAGGGTGCCATGCAGTACAGTCCAGCCTGGATTTTACATATTAGAATGGTGTGCTGTGGCCTCCACAATCTGAATCTCCAATAGCTATGCATTTCCAGAATGACTGAGCTGGGTGAATAGTTTCTGTTTGCAAGGTCTAACTTCATTTCTCTTTGCTTGACATATTCCACTGCTTATATCTAATTTACTTGCTTTCATTATTTAGTACTCAATGAAATAAAAAGTTTAGTTCTCCTTTTAAATTTGTAAAACATCTGTCTAAATTTTGCCCTATCCTAGAATCAGTGAAAAAGCAGCTGCGTTGCAGTGAGCACTTCCACAATGTTCTGAAGAAGGGTTACTGGACCCAAAATGCTAACTCCGGTCTCTCTCCACAGATGCTCCCAGACCTGCTGAGATTTTCTCGCAATTTGTGTTTTACTTCCACAACATTGTTGTGCAGGATGCTTGTGTCAAGGTGGAGCTTGTGTCAAAGACATGCAAGTTACATTCAGGAATGCACTCCCTCATGAGGAGTCTTGTCAGTCTGAGATTGCTCCTTCTGAGCATTTCTCCATCACTATTCCTTCGAAATAGGAACAGTATATTCTCCATATACTCCAGAGTGCTCTAAATCTTCTATGTACTCTTGCTATGCCTGCCATCCTCTATAATAGCACTTAAAGTACAATGTCTTGCGAATGTATTTTCTGCAGAAGTTGTACAATAAGGGGAACATCATGTGTGAATTGGCCATTGCTAATCTCACAATCTTAAATGTTACAGCAATCCTTTGTGAGGCTCAGTCATAGAGTCATAGAGATGTACAGCATGAAAACAGACCCTTCGGTCTAACTCGTCCATGCCGACAAGCTATCCCAACCCAGTCTAGTCCCACCTGCCAGCACCTCGCCCATATCC
>NW_025195774.1:0-4540 GCF_004010195.1 Chiloscyllium plagiosum
GTCCACTTCCCGCACCTCCGCCCTTGAACCCCGCCCCTCCAATCGCCACCAGGACAGAACACCACTGGTCCTCGTTTCCCACCCCAACAGATACATCGTACCATCCTCCGTCATTTCCACCACCTCCAAACAGACCCCACCACCAAGGATATATTTCCCTCTCTACCCCTATCAGCGTTCTGGAGAGACAACTCCCTCTGCAACTCCCTCGTCAGGTCACCCCCACCAACCCAACGTACTCCCGTCCACGCTTTTCCAGCACCACACTTTTCAACTCTGGTCTCCAGCATCTGCAGTCCTCACTTTCTCCTGGTTGATCACACACCGGGAAATGAACAACAGCCCAACATGCACAGCCCTGTCCATGGAGCACCACATGGGACTCTTCAGGAAGTGAACAGCAGCCTCACACATACCATTTCATTGTCTCTGAGCTTCACAATGTCAGCACGAGATACACTAGGGAGCCAATAACCAAGGCCAGGGAAAGATGCGGAGGGACAGAGAGATTCATTTTAAAGACAGAAACAGACAGTTTAATTAACTGAGGACGTGTTGCAGAAATCTGGAGAAAAAGACTGGGTAGTGGGTCTAACTGGAGGATTAAACCTTTAGAGTACAAAATTATAAGAATGAGAATAAAGGTATTTTCAGATCAGCTGAAATGGTTTGTGACATCAAATTCTGAATCAGCTTCACAGAACACTTCAAACAACAGAAATTGGGACAAGACCAGCATAGAGAGCTGTGCAGGCCAAGCGAGTGTATTACTCAGTAAACTGGATAATCTGCCCAGCATGAGGAGTATAGCAAAACTTTACTATCATATGGGAAAGATACACACATCAAATACACACAGTAGGGGAAGATTTCTATTTCCATTGGACCAGTGTGTGTGTGTGTGTGTGTGTGTGTTTGGGGAGCGTGTATTTAAGTTGGTTGAATGTGAAAATCATTGCTTGAGAGAAAATATACTTAAAGGAAACGAGGTTAAATATGACCAACTGGCAGGGATTTGGATAATTGAGATAGAGAGACTGAGGGAAGTTTCATGGACAGATGAGTTAAAGTGTTTGAGAATATTAAAATAAAGGCATTGCCACACACAATAGCGATGTAGATCAGTGTGCACACATGGAGGACAGATGGATGGGATTTTGGTCTGAGTTCGAATCAGATTTGGTTCGGCAGGTTTCAACCCGAGAGTGTCAGCAGCAGATTGTTGTCATCATTAATTCTGTATTTCACAGCTCAAGGTTCAAACAACAGATGGGTTAAGCCAGTGAAGGACATTCTGGAGCAGTGAGTAGTTAAACTTAATAATGGTCAGGGCATGGTGTCAGGAATCAGCTCATGGCCAAAGGGATCACTAAAGTTGTGATTCGTCTGTGTCAAACACCACCTGCAAGATGACCTCCGAGCCATTCACCACCCTGAGTTGGAAATATACCGCTGTTCCTTCACAGTCGTTGGGTCAGAATCCTGGAAGTCCCTCCCTTACGGCATTGTGGGTCATCCCACTGCATCTGGACTGAGGCAGGAAGGAAGGAAGCTCACCATTACATTCCCAAGGGCAAATAGAGCTTGGGTGTGAATACTGACCAGCCAGCGATGCCCAAGTCACCGAAATTAATTTAAAAGAAAAAATATTGGCCAGGGATGGGATGGTGTCCCGAGAATGAAGTGTAGTTTATAAAGATAATAGAGTACAATGACCTCCACGCTCCCAATATTTAAATAACAAGGGTGAGAGACAATGGTTCACATCTGAAACTGAGTAGGTCAACGTGGAGACCCATGAATAACACTGCCAGAGGAAGAGACAGTAAGTGAACAAGTTCCTTGATGCAGTTAGTCGTTGTCTGCAGAGTGAATATCTGGATTCGGAGTCTCAACATGAACAATAATAGTGGCAAGATGTGAAGACGATATGAAAGAACAGTAATACAGTCATAACTGGTTTACTGAGAAAAAAAACTCTGAACAGTGAGACTTACCAGGGACACCAACGATAGATAGGAGAGGATAAAAAATACATTGAATAATGAGAAGTGCTTAACTGATCCGCGATGATAATGGCAACCAATCAACATGTGTCGAAAGAGACCAAACATATCTGGATAAACTTCTGTCCTTTGTTATAACATTCCAGTCCAATATTTTCAGATTCTGATCAATTGTTGGAACATTCCAGTCTAATTTTCTCGGATTCTCATCGCTCCTCCCCCTCTCTCTGGAGCTTCAGTTCCCTGTTAGTTCTGTCAGTGATGCTCCCGCTCATCCTATGGCATACATTGAATGGTGCCCATTTATCATTAGAAGATACCTTTCATTGGGATAATTACAAAACATGGAGACTGACATGAATCACAATCACTGAACAAACAGGTTCAGTTAACTCTTTCTTTACATAACATTTCATATCACAATAAAATGGAATATTTACTCAGCGTGGATGGAATGGATGAGGATTACTGACGGATGGACTATAAATCTTCCTATTTTTAACTTTATCCTTGTATGTGAGGGTATTGCCAGAACACTGCAGGGCTGTATATGTCCCACTCTGTGTATAAAGGAGTCAGGGATAAAATAACATACCACCTGCAAAAGATGCCTGGTGGGGAAATTTCTGGATACATTAACAAAAGAGAGAAAATGAGGATTGCAGACGATGGAGATCACAGTCAAGATTGTGGTGCTGAAAAAGCACAGCAGGTCAGACAGTATCAGAGGAGCTTAGACATTTCTTGCTTAAGCCCTTCATAAGGAACCACGCTTGTGGCTGAAGGATGCTGAGAGTTAAATTGGGCGGGGATGGGGTTGGAGCAAGGTAGATGAGAATGTGATAAGTAGATGAATTTGGGGTTAGAGGTGATATCTCAAAGAGGAGGGTGGAGTGGATAGATGGGAAGGAAGATGGACAGGTAGGACACATCATGAGGGTGGTTCGGAGTTGGAAGATTGGATCTGGGATAAGATAGTATGGCGGAAATTAGAAAACTGGTGAAATCCACAATGATCCCATGTGGTTACAGGGTCCCATGGCAGAAGATGAGTGTTGGAGGAGCGCCAGGACCTACATGTTCATGACGGAGAGGGAGGGTGAGTTAAAGTGCTCAGCCACGGGGTGGTGGGGTTGGTTGTTGTGGGTGCCCCAGAGATATTCTCTGAAGTGTTCCACAGGTTGACGTCCTGTCTCCCCAATGTAGAGGAGACCTTGGGAGCAACGGATACTGTAGACGACGTGTGTGAAAGTGCAAGTAAAACTCCGAAGGATGTAGAGGGATCCACTGGGGGCTCGGATGGAGGTGAGGGGGTAGGTGAGGGTGCAGGTTTTCCAATTCTTGCGGTAGCAGGGGAAGGTGCCAGGAGTGGAGGGTGGGCTGGTCGGTGGCGTGGACCCAACATGGGAGCCGCGCCGGGAATGTTCTTAATTGAACACAGATCGGGATGGGGAGGGATATATATCCCTGGTCGTGGAGTCTGTTTGTAGGTGGCGCAAAGGGGGAGGATATCTGGATGTTTTGTAGGGTGGAAAGTGAGCAGCAGTGGTGTACTTTCCCTGTTGCATTGCTAGGGGCGGGATTTGAAGAAGAAGGTGTGGGAAGCAGTTACGATGCTCTGGAGGGCACCGTCGACCACGTGGGAGGGGAAATTGCGTTTTGGCAAAAGGATACCATCTGGGTTATATGCTGCGTTCAGGGTGTGGTGCTGGAAAAGCACAGCAGGTCAGGCAGCATCCAAGGAGCAAGAAATTTGGACATTTCATGCAAAAACCCTTCATCTGGAATCGGTCTTTTGCCTGAAACATCCGTTCTGCTGCTCCTCCGATGCTGCCTGACCTGCTGTGCTTTTCCAGCACCACACTCTCGACTCTCATCTCCCACATCAGCAATACTCACTTTCGCCTACACATTCGGTTCAGCTACTTCTGTAATACCTCCTTTAATTCTGTTCTCACTGCTATAGGAAAGCTGTTGTTCAATTTTAAATGTTGTAGAAATTATTTACAAGTATGTTGACGGTGTTCGGGGCAGGGGCGAATGATGTTGAGCTACACAGAGAGTATGAATGGACTGGGCTATATTCCCTGGAGCATTGAGTCTGAGGAGTGATCTTACTGAGGTTTTTAGCAGCGAATCCCGATTCTCCAGGGTGAGAAATGCCGAAGGCCAGGGAAATAGATAAGACAGTTTTACTCACATTAAAACTGGACAATTACTCACGAGACAACATTTTGCCGAACTATGGAGGGAGATGAAAGAATGGGACTGGTTGAAGGAGTCAGAATTTGGAGGATCAATCACATGAATGAGAACAATAATAAAGGCATTGCCAGATCAGCTGAAATGATTAGTTATATCACATTCCCAATACACCTGGCAAAACCAGGCCAGACACCACAAACCCAGAGGAGATATCTGTTGAGCATGGAGCACTGTGTAGACCAGGCTCGTTTACTGCTGAACACAACCCTGCAATTGTTCCAGAGTGGAACACTGTCCAAACCAGGCTGGTGTCACGTACAATACAACCC
>NW_025195775.1:0-4541 GCF_004010195.1 Chiloscyllium plagiosum
ATTAAACGGGGGGCCAGTGTCCCGTACTGATTACACGGGGAGCCAGTGTCCCGCCTTGATTCAACGGGGGGCCAGTGTCCCGTACTGATTATACGGGGGGCGCCAGTGTCCCGTTTTGATTATCCGGGGGGCCTGTGTCCTGTACTAATTATACGGGGGGCCAGCTCCCGTATTGATTAAATGGGGGGACAGTGTCATGTATTGATTATACGGGGAGCCAGTGTCCCGTGTTGATTAAACGGGAGCCCGCGTCCCGCACTGATTAAACGGGGAGCCAGTTTCCCGCACTGATTAAGCGGGGAGCAAGTGTCCCGTAGTGATTAAACGGGGGGCCAGAGACCCGTGTTGATTAAACGGGGAGCCAGTGTCCCGTAGTGATTAAACGGGGAGCCACTGTCCCGTGTTGATTAAATGGGGAGCCAGTGTCCCGTATTGATTATACGGGGAGCCAGTGTCCCGTGTTGATAATACGGGGAGCCAGTGTCCCGTCTTGATTGAACGGGGAGCCAGTGTCCCGTGTTGATTAAACGGGGAGCCAGTGTCCCGTGTTGATTAAACGGGAGCCAGTGTCCCGTACTGATTAAACAGGGAGCCAGTGTCCCGTATTGACTAAACGTGGGGCCTGTGTCCTGTACTAATTAAACGGGGAGCCAGTGTCCCGTAGTGAATAATCAGGGAGCCAGTGACCCGTAGTGAATAAACGGGGAGCCAGTGTCCCGTGTTGATTAAACGGGGAGCCAGTGACCCGTAGTGAATAAACGGGGAGCCAGTGTCCTGTATTGATTAAACGGGGAGCCAGTGTCCTGTATTGATTAAACGTGGAGCCAGTGTCCCGTGTTGATTAAACGGGGAGCCAGTGTCCCGTACTGATAAAACGGGGAGTCAGTGTCCCGTAGTGAATAATCAGGGAGCCAGTGACCCGTAGTGAATAAACGGGGAGCCAGTGTCCCGTGTTGATTAAACGGGGAGTCAGTGTCCCGGACTGATTAAACGGGGAACTAGTGTCCCATGTTGATTAAACGTGGAGCCAGTGTCCCGTTTTGATTAAACGGGGAGCCAGTGTCCCGTACTGATGAAACGGGGAGGCAGTGTCCCGTGTTGATTCCATGGGGAGCCAGTGTCTCGTACTGATTAACTGGGGGTTCAGTTTCCCGTACTGATCAAACGGGGAGCCAGTGTCCTGTAGTGATTAAACGGGGAGCCAGTGTCCCATGCTGATTAACCGGGGAGCCAGTGTCCCGTGTTGATTAAACGGGGAGCCAGTGTCCCATGCTGATTAACCGGGGAGCCAGTGTCCCGTGTTGATTAAACGGGGAGCCAGTGTCCCATATTGATTAAACGGGGAGCCAGTGTCCCGTGTTGATTAAATGGGGAGCCAGTGTCCCGTGTTGATTAAACGGGGAGCCAGTGTCCCGTACTGATTAAACGGGGAGCCATGTCCCATACTGATTAAACAGGGAGCCAGTGTACTGTACTGATTATAGGGGGGGCCAGTGTCCCGTATTGATTATACGGGGAGCCAGTGTCCCAGACTGATTAAACGGGGGGCCAGTGTCCCGTATTGATTATATGGGGAGTCAGTGTCCCGTACTGATTATATGGGTATCCAGTGTCCCGTTCTGATTAAACGGGGAGCCAGTGTCCCGTGGTGATTAAACGTGGGGCCAGTGTCCCGCCTTGATTGAACGGGGAGCCAGTGTCCCGTACTGATTAAACGGAGAGCCAGTGTCCCGTACTGATTAAACGAGGAGCCAGTGTCCCGTGTTGATTAAACGGGGAGCCAGTGTCCCGTATTGATTAAACGTGGGGCCAGTGTCCCGTACTAATTAAACGCGGAGCCAGTGTCCCGTACTAATTAAACGCGGAGCCAGTGTCCCATACTGATTAAACGGGAGCCAGTGTCCCATACTGATTAAACGGGAGCCAGTGTCCCGTGTTGATTAAACGGGGATCAAGTGTCCCGTGTTGATCGAACGGGAGCCAGTGTCTCGTACTGATCAAACGGGTATCCAGTGTCCTGTAGTGAATAAATGGGGAGCCAGTGTCCCGTACTGATTAAACGGGGAGCCAGTGTCCCGTAGTGATTAAATGGGGAGCTAGTGTCCCGTGTTGATTAAACAGGGAGCCAGTATCCTGTATTGATTAAACGGGGGGCCAGTGTCCCGTGTTGATTAAACGGGAGCCAGTGTCCCGTGTTGTTTGAACGGGAGCCAATATCTCGTACTGATCAAATCGTGGGCCAGTGTCCTGTAGTGATTAAACGGGGAGCCAGTGTGCCATGCTGATTAACCGGGGAGCCAGTGTCCCGTGTTGATTAAACAGGGATCCAGTGTCCCGTACTGATTAAACGGGAAGCCAGTGTCCCGTATTGTTTTAGCGGGGAGCCAGTGTCCCGTTGTGATTAAACAGGGATCCAGTGTCCCATTGCGATTAAACAGGGAGCCAGTGTCCCGTGTTGATTAAACGGGAGCCCGTGTCCCGCACTGATTAAACGGGGAGCCAGTTTCCCGCACTGATTAAACGGGGAGCAAGTGTCCCGTAGTGATTAAACGGGGGGCCAGAGTCCAGTGTTGATTAAACGGGGAGCCAGTGTCCCGTGTTGATTAAACGGGGAGCCAGTGTCCCGTGTTGATTAAACGTGGAACCAGTGTCCCGTGTTGATTAAACGGGCGGCCAGTATCCCGTGCTGATTAAACGGGGGGCCAGAGTCCCGTGTTGATTAAACGGGGAGCCAGTGTCCCGTATTGATTAAACAGGGAGCCAGTGTCCCGTACTGATCAAACGGGGAGCCAGTGTCCCGTGTTGATTAAACGGGGAGCCAGTGTCCCGAACTGATGAAATGGGGAGCCAGTGTCCCGTACTGATTTAGCGGGGAGCCACTGTCCCGTGTTGATTAAACGGGGAGCCAGTGTCCCGTGTTGATTATGCGGGGAGCCAGTGTCCCGTATTGATTATACGGGGAGCCAGTGTCCCGTATTGATTATACGGGGAGCCAGTGTCCCGTACTGTTTTAGCGGGGAGCCAGTGTTCCGTAGTGATTAAACGGGGAGTTAGTGTCCCGTATTGATTAAACGGGGGGCCAGAGTCCCGTGTTGATTAAACGGGGAGCCAGTGTCTCGTACTGATCAAACGGGGGGCCAGTGTCCCGTGTTGATTAAACGGGGAGCTAGTGTCCCATACTGATGAAACGGAGGGCCAGTGTCCCGTACTGATTAAACGCGGAGCCAGTGTCCCGTGTTGATTAAACGGGAGCTAGTGTCCCGTATTGATTAAACGGGGAGCCAGATTCCCGTACTGATGAAACGGGGAGCCAGTGTCCCGTAGTGATTAAACGGGGAGCTAGTGTCCCGTGTTGATTAAACGGGGAGCCAGTGTCCAGTACTGATTAACCGCGGAGCCAGTGTCCCGTGTTGATTAAACGGGCGGCCAGTATCCCGTGCTGATTAAACTGGGGAGCCAGTGTCCCGTGTTGATTAAACGGGGAGCCAGTGTCCCGTGTTGATTAAACGGGCGGCCAGTATCCCGTGGTGATTAAACGGGGAGCCAGTGTCCTGTGTTGATTAAACGGGGAGCCAATGTCCTGTACTAATTAAACGGGGAGCCAGTGTCCCGTGTTGATTAAACGGGGGCCCAGAGTCCCGTGTTGATTAAACGGGGAGCCAGTGTCCCGTACTATTTTCGCGGGGAGCCAGTATCCCGTACTGATGAAACGGGGAGCCAGTGTCCCGTATTAATTAAACAGGGAGGTAGTGTCCCGTACTGATTAAACGGGGAGCCAGTTTCCCGTGTTGATTAAACGGGGGGCCAGTGTCCTGTATTGATTAAACGGGGAGCCAGTGTCCCGTGTTGATTAAACGTGGGGCCAGTGTCCTCTACTGATTAAACGGGGATCCAGTGTCCCGTAGTGATTAAACAGGGAGCCAGTGTCCCGTATTGATTAAACGGGGAGCCAGTGTCCCGTATAATTAAACGCGGAGCCAGAGTCCCATACTGATTGAACGGGAGCCAGTGTCCTGTACTGATTAAACGGGGAGCCAGTGTCCCGTACTAATTAAACGCGGAGCCAGTGTCCCATACTGATTAAACGGGAGCCAGTGTCCCGTGTTGATTAAACGGGGATCAAGTGTCCCGTGTTGATTGAACGGGAGCCAGTGTCTTGTACTGATCAAACGGGTGTCCAGTGTCCTGTAGTGAATAAATGGGGAGCCAGTGTCCCGTACTGATTAAACGGGAAGCCAGTGTGCCATGCTGATTAAACGGGGAGCCAGTGTCCCGTGTTGATTAAACGGGGAGCCAGTGTCCCGTAGTGATTAATCGGGGAGCCAATGTCCCATACTGATTAAACGGGAGCCAGTGTCCCGTGTTGATTAAACGGGGAGCAAGTGTCCCGTATTGATTGAACGGGAGCCAGTGTCTCGTACTGATCAAACGGGGGTCCAGTATCCTGTACTGATTAAACGGGGAGCCAGTGTCCCGTACTGATTAAACGGGGAGCCAGTGTGCCATGCTGATTAAACGGGGAGCTAGTGTCCCGTACTGAT
>NW_025195776.1:0-4541 GCF_004010195.1 Chiloscyllium plagiosum
CTCTGAAACTCTCTGTGAGGCTCTCTGACACACGCTGAGACACACTGTGAAACTCTCTGGCACTTTCTCCAACACACTGCGACACTCTCTGATCCTATCTGAACCTCTCTGAGACAGAATCTGACACTTTCTGACTGTCTGACTCTCTGAGACTCACTGTGTATCTCACTGAGAGACACTGTGACACTCTCTGACTCTCTCTGAAACAAGTTGTTACACTCTCTGAGAGACTGTGACAAACTGAGAGAGTCAGAGTCTGTGTCACAGTCTCTCAGAGAGTGTTTCAGTGTGTCACAGTCTGTCAGAGAGTATCACAATCTGTCACAGTCTCTCAGAGAGTGTTTCAGTGTGTCATAGTCTGTCAGAGAGTGTCACAGTGTGTTTCAGAGAATGTCGGAGAGTGACACAGTGTGTCTCAGAGAGTGTCACAGTCTGTCACAGTCTCTCAGAGAGTGTTTCAGTGTGTCACAGTCTGTCAGAGAGAGTCACAGTGTGCCTAAAAGAGAGTCAGAGAGTGTCACGGAGTGTTTCAGTGTGTCACAGTCTGTCAGAGAGTGTCACTGTGCGCCTCAGAGAGAGTCAGAGAGTGTCACAGTGTTCCTCAGAGAGTGTCACAGTGTGTTTCAGTGTATCACAGTCTGTCAGAGAGTGTCACTCTGTGAAACCCTCTGGCACTTTCTCCAACACACTGCGACACTCTCTGATCCTGTCTGAACCTCTCTGAGACAGAATGTGACACTTACTGACGGTCTGACTCTCTGAGACACACTGTGACTCTCACTGAGAGACACTGTGACACTCTCTGACTCTCTCGCAGGTGCACTGTGACACTCACTGAAAGACTGTGATACACTGTGACACTCTCTGATTTTCTCTGAGACACATTGTGACACTCTCTGACACTCTCTGAAACACACTGTGACACTCTCTGACACTCTCTGAAACACATTGTGACACTCTCTGACACAGGCGGAGACACATTGTGACACTCTCTGACAGATTGTGAGACACTGAAACACTCTCTGAGAGACTGTGACACTCTCTGAGACATATTGTGACACTCTCTGACACTCTCTGAAACACACTGTGACACTCTCTGGCACTCTCCGACAGACTGTGACACTCTCTGACACTATCTGAAACACGTTTTGACACTCTCTGACACAGGCAGAGACACACTGTGACACAATGTGACACTCTCTGGCACAGGTAGAGACACACTGTGACACACATTGTAACACTCTCTGACACTCTCTGAAACTCATTGTGACACTCTCTGACACAGGCGGAGACACACTGTGACACTCTCTGACACTCTCCAACACACTGTGACACCCTCTGAGACACACTGCGACACTCTCTGACTCTCTCTGAAACTCTGTGTGGCACTCTCTGACACACGCTGAGATACACTGTGACACTCTCAGACTCTCTCTGAAACTCTCTGTGGCACTCTCTGACACACGCTGAGATACACTGTGACACTCTCAGACTCTCTCTAAAACTCTCTGTGACACCCTCTGAAACACGCTAAGACACTCTGTTTCAATCTGGCACATTCTCCAACACTCTGTGACACTCTCTGAGACAGACTGTGACAATGTCCGACTCTCCCTGACTCTCTGAGAAACACTGTGACAGTCACTGAGACACACTGTGACACTCTGACTCTCTCTGACACTCTCTCAGACACACTGTAACTCTCTCTGACTCTCTCTGACACTTTGAGAAGCAGTGTGACAATCTCTGATCCTGTCTGACACTCTCTGAGTAGACTGTGACACATTCTGACTCTCTCTGACTCTCTCAGACACACTGTGATACTCACCCAGACACACTGTGACACTCTCTGACAGACTGTGATACACTGAAACACACTATGATACTTTCTGACAGTCTGTGATACACTGAAACACTCTCTGAGAGACTGTTACAGACTGTGACACTCTCTGAGACACACTGTGACACTCTCTGACATTCTCTGAAACACACTGTGACACTCTCTGACACAGGCAGAGACACACTGTGTCACTTTCTGACAGACTGTGACAGACTGTCACACTCTCCGAAACACACTGCGACACTCTCTGACACAGGCAGAGACACACTGTGACACGCTCTGACAGACTGTGACACAATGTGACACTCTCTGACACTCTCTGAAACACACTGTGACACTCTCTGACACTCTCCAACACACTGTGACGGTCTCTGACACAGGCAGAGACACACTGTGACACTCTCTGACACTCTCTGAGGCATACTGTGACACTCTCTGACAGACTGTGACACACTCTCTAAGAGACTGTGACAGAATATGACACTCTCTGAGACACACTGTGACACTCTCTGACAGACTGTGACAGACTGTCACACACTCTGACACACACTGTGACACTCTCTGACACAGGCTGAGACACACTGTGTCACTCTCTGACAGACTGTGACAGACTGTCACACACTCTGACACACACTGTGACACTCTCTGACACAGGCAGAGACATACTGTGACACACTCTGACAGACTGTGACACAATGTGACACTCTCTGACACTCTCTGAAACACACTGTGACACTCTATGACACAGGCAGAGACACACCTTGACACTCTCTGACACTCTCCAACACACTGTGACACTCTCTGACACAGGCAGAGACACACTGTGACACTCTCTGACAGTCTGTGACACAATGTGACACTCTCTGACACTCTCTGAAACATACTGTGACACTCTCTGACACTCTCTGTGACATACTGTTACACTTTCTAGCACATCTGAAACACTCTGTGACACTCTCTGACAGACGGTGACACTTTCTGACTCTCCCTGACTCTGTGAGACACACTGTGACACTCACTGAGACGCACTGTGAAACTCTCTGACACTCTCTGAGGCATACTGTGACACTCTCTGACAGACTGTGACACACTGAAACACTATCTGACTCTCTCTGGCACTCTGAGACACACTGTGACACTCTCTGACTCTCTCTGAATCAAACTGTTACACTCTCTGAGAGACTGTGACAAACTGCGGCACACACTGACTCTCTCTGACACTCTGTGAGGCACAGTATGACATACTGTGACACTCTGTGACTCTATCTGCCACACTGGAACACACTATGTCACTTTCTGTCCCTCTCTGAGACACACTGTGAGACACTCTGACACACTGCGACACTCTCTGGCACAGGGAGACACACATTATGACACTCTCTGACAGACTGTGACACTCTCTGACACTATCTGAAACGCATTTTAACACTCTCTGACACAGGCAGAGACACTCTGTGACACGCTCTGATACTCTCCAACACACTGTGGTACCCTCTAAGACAGAGAGTGTCACAGTGTGTCTCTGGTAGTCAGAGAGAGACTATAAGTGTCACAGTGTGTCTCAGAGAGTGTCGCAGTGTCGCAGAAAATGTCACCAAGTGTCAGAGAGTTCACAGTAGGTCAGAGAGTGTCTCAGTGTGTCCCAGAGAGTGTCGTAGTCTGTCAGAGTGTCTCACAGTGTGTCTCAGAGAGGGACAGAGAGTGACATAGTGTGTTCCAGTGTGTCACAGACTGTCACAGTGTGTCTCAAAGAGAGTCAGAGAGTGTCACAGTGTGTCTCAGACATTGTCAAACAGTGCCACAGAGAGTTTCAGAGAGTCAGAGAGTGTCACAGTGTGTCTCATAAATTCAGGGAGAGTCATAAAGTGCCACAATCTGTCAGCGAGTGTCACAGTGTGTTTCAGAGAGAGTCAGTGAGTGTCACAGTGTGTTTCAGAGATGGTCAGATAGGATCAGAGAGTGTCACAGTGCATCTCAAAGTGTCAGAGAGAGTCACTGTGACACTCTCTGAGATAGACTATGACACTCTGACTCTCTCTAAAACACACTGTGACACTCACTGACTCTTTCTGACTCTCTCTGAGGCACAGTATGACATACTGCGACACTCTCTGACTCACTCTGACACTCTGAGACACACTGTGACACTTTCTCACAGACTGTAACCCTCTCTGAGCCAAATGCTGACTCTCTCTGAGGCACAGTATGACACTCTGTGACACTTTCTGACTCTCTCTGAAACACTCTGAAATATAATGTAACGTTCTCCGACAGATTGTCACAAAGTGACACTCTATGAGACAAACTGTGACACTTTCTGACTCTCTCTGAGACACACTGTCATCCTCTCTTAGACACACTGTGACACACTCTGACTCTCTCTGACACTCTGAGGCACACCTCTGACACACTATCATCCTCTCTTAGACACACTCTGACTCTCTCTGACACTCTCTGACGCTCACTATGACACTCTCTACCAGACTGTGTCACACTGAGATACTCTCAAAGACAGATTGTGACACTCTCTGACTCTCTTTCTCTCTGACTGTCTGAGACACACTGAGACACTCAATGAGACACACTGTGACACTCTCTGACTCTCTCTGAACCTCTCTGTGAGGCTCTCTGACACACGCTGAGACACACTGTGAAACTCTCTGGCACATTCTCCAACACACTGCGACACTCTCTGATCCTA
>NW_025195777.1:0-4541 GCF_004010195.1 Chiloscyllium plagiosum
TGAGAAGGGAGGCAAGTGATTACTGTGTTTTGGTAAGGTTCTTTGCATCCTCACTGTCCACTGGAGTCATACCAGATGATTGGAGGATGGCAAACGTTATTCCCTTATTCAAAAAAGGCAATTGAGATAATCCTGGGAATCATCGATGAGTCAGTCTTACATCAGTTGGGGGCAAATTATTGGAGCAGATTCTGAGAGACAGGATTTATGACTATTTGGAAAAGCATTGATTGATTAGAGATGGTCAGCATGGCTTTGTAAGCGGCTGGTTATGCCTCTCAAGCCTAATTGAATGTTTTGAGGTTGTGGCAAACACATTGGTGAGGACAGAGTAGTGGATGTGGTGTATAAGGATTTTAGCAAAGTGTTTGATAAGGTTCCCCATGCTAGGCTCATTTTGAAAGTAATGAGGCATGGGGTATAGGGAAACCTGCCTGGTTAGATAATAAATTGGCTGACCCATAGAAGACAGGGTGAGATTAAATGGATAGTTTTCAGCTTGGAGCACGGTGACCAATGGTGTTCTGAAGGGATTAGTTCTGGGACCTCTGCTCTTTCTGATTTTTACAAATGACATGGATGAGGAAGTGGAAGGGTGGGTTAGGAAGTTTGCCAATGACACGAGAGTTGGTGGAGTTGTCGATCGTGTGGAGGGCTTTTGTAGTTTGCTCGAGGACATTGACAGGATGCAGAGCTGGGCTGAGAAGCGGCAGATGGAGTTCAACCCGGGAAAATGTGAAGTTATTCATTTTGGAATTTCAAATTTGAATGCATACTTTCAGATTAAATGCAGTATTCTTGGCAATGTGGAGGAACAGAGGGATCGTGGGGTGCACGTCCATACATCGCTCATAGCTGACATGAAAGGTGATAGGGTTATTGAGACGGTGCATAGTGTGTTGGCTTTCATTAGCGGGGAGATTGAGTTTAAAAGCCACAAGGTTATGCTGCAGCTGATGAGACTACACTTGGAATATTGTGTTCTGTTCTGATCACCTCATTAGACATAGGATGCGGAAGCTTTAGAGAAGGTGCAGATGAGATTTATCAAGATGTTGCCTCGACTGGAAGGCATGTTTTATGAATAAAGGTTGACAGAGCTGGGGCTTTGGTCATTGCAGTGAAAGAGGATGATATTTTACTTGATAGCTTTGTGTATGATGATGAGAGGCATAGATAGAGTGGATAATGAAAGACTTTTCCCCACAAAGTGCATAATTTTAAGATGAATGGGGGAAGTCGTAGGGAGATGTCAGAGATAGTTTCTTTATAGATAGTGGTGAGTGTGTGGAATGCACTGCCAGTGGTGGTAGTAGATTCAGATCCATCAGGGACATCTAAGCGACTCTTGGATAGGCACATGGATGATAGGAAATGAAGGGCATGTTGGTTAGTTTGATCTTAGAGTAGGATAAAAGGTCGGAACAACATCGTGGCCAAAGGGCCTGTACTGTGCTGTACTGTTCTATATTCTATGGATTGAAATGAACAATTATTATATATTAGCAACGTTTAGATTTTCAAAAATCTATTAGCATACTTAAGAATAATGATAAATTTCATCTTGCTATTTGACTGTGCTATCTGCAAAAATGAACAGAAATTGTTGCAGGGAAAAGTAATTAGGTTTTTCTAAATTTATAAGGCTGGGATTACACAGATCATTCAAATGAGCAAAAGTTATATTTTTAACAGTGTGCTATGCATCAGAAATAATGTATTATTTTGTAGGTGTGTTGATTGGAAATAAAATGGATTTTTATATTACTGTATAGGTACTAGGGAAGATTGGATTAAATTCAAATATAAACTTCATTGTAGTTGTTAGCAATACTAAACTAAAGCATACTATAATTATTGTCATGCAAATGCCTTAACAATTACTGTTAGAATCCTGAAAAAAAGATATATTGTACCATTTTTCAAACAGTCAATAAATTAAATTGTGAACCTCAGTATACTTGTTACCCAGACCAATTATTATGCAATTATTGTTATGGTAATGACTTGATAACTAATGCTAAATCCTAAACAGATAAATTGGTTCAATACTTTGTCAGCATGTTGCTCTGAAATTGATTGGATATTTATTAAGATCGGTAAACTGAGGGACAAAATATAATAGCTCGATTGATAGAATTGAAGGAAAAAATAAGACAGTGTTTATTGAACAGGATTGTTTTTGTTTAAAAATGCAGTTGATGCAAGAATAATGTATTTTCCTCCATTGGTTTTCTTGTAGAGGCATGTTTTTTATAAATTGTCATGATTCAATGTTGAGACACTTGCGTCAGAGTCTGCAAAGGGGAGAGTGAGAGAGAATGAAATTCTAAAAAAAGCAGAAAGGAAAGGAACTGGTGAGCAGAGGAGCTCCAACTGTAGTGTCTCACCCTGCTAGCATCCTATTGCGTGAACTGGAATGCAGACTAGTCAAGCAATAAGCTGACACAGTTATACGCACAGAATCATAGCTTACAATGCCCTAGACACCATCGTCACCATCCATGTATGTCCTGTCCCACCGACAGGACATGGTTGTAACTGAAATGCTGGAACATGCAGGGTAATGGACTAAGATCTGCAGAATGCGATCAATGTGATTTATTTGACATTTCTCCAGAATATTAAACTTCAGTCCAATTTGAAAAGTTAATAGCGTCATCAGACTTGAACTACAAATGTCAGAAAAAAAATTATCAGAAAGTTACAGCACACTTGGCCAATCCTGGGTATGTGTTGGCTGTAATAGAACTCGAGGTAAAAACAATAACTGCAGATGCTGGAAACCCGATTCTGGATTAGTGGTGCTGGAAGAGAGCGAGCAGCAGCAGAGTTTATAGGAACCCGAAAGGCTACAGCTAATGTGAGACAGTTTGTTTTAAAATTACTTATGGGTAGCGGGCAGCGGTTTTTTTTTTCTTCCCAGAAAGAGCGGGAGCAGCAAGGTGAAGTGACGAAGACCAGAGGGGCAGCCGGGACCCGGAAGCAGGTATAGCGTAAGCTTACCTGGGTAGGTTTTTTCCCTATAAAAGCGCGCAGGAGAATAAAATTCTTTCGGTACGACTTCCCTCTGATATCTTCATGCTGGTGATCCTGATCAAACATTGCCTCTCTAAATGAAGATCAATTTTCTCCTTCCTATTTTCCCCAGCAGTTTCCTTGACACTGATTTGATACTCACTGATCTACAGTTCCCTTGTCTACCTCCACTCGCACTCCTGTAAAGACTCCAGTCCTCAAGCACCTCCCATGTGACAGGATCCTACTTAAACATTTGAGTCAGTGCCTTTCTTCCCTTGTCTCCAACAGCAGCCTGTGAAACAACTCATCCAGCTGGGGACTTGTCCAATTTTATACAAGCCAAAACCATCAATCCCTCCTCGCATCTTATATCAATCTGTTTAAGAACTTCCCAGTCCATCTTCTTGAACTAAGTATCTGCCTCCTCATTCTCCCAAGTAAAACAGATGGGAAGCTCTCATGTCACAACCCATCAATGTTTTCCAGCTTCGCACACAGATTGCCCTCTTGGTTTCTAATGGGCTCTGGTGGTTCGCTGGTTATTCTGCTCTTCTTCATGTTCTTGTGGAATATCTTGAAATCCTCGCGAATCTTGCTCACACTTTTCAATGCCCCTTTGTTCGTCACTCCCCTCTGTGTGACATTTTGAAAGTTTCATTTCGATCACCTCTCAATCTCTGAAACTCTACAGTATACAGGCGGAGTTCCCTCATTGGACAATATTTGCCATCCGAGGGATTAATCTGGAAAATGTCCATTCAGTATATGAGATCAGTATGATTTACTTGGATCAGCAAATCAAAGCTGTACTCAATACTCCAGGTATAGACTAACCAACATTCTGTGTCACTGGTGCAGAACATTTTTACTCCTACTCGGTGCAATTTACTTCAGAAGCTGGAATCTGTAGTGAAACCAACACATGCTGGAGATCACAGTGAAACAGATATCATCCATGGAGAGAGAGCACAGAGCCTTTCATCGTCTATATTCTGATTCCCTTCAAACAAAGGGAAACGTAACTTTTACCTTCCCCCATTTGCGTATGTTCCTCCCAATACAATTTTCTTTATTGCTTTAGGGATAACTTACTATATGAATTATTTAACAATCCTCCGGATATCCAACTAGACCACATCTACTGGTTGTTCATTGTTTATATCGACAAGAGACATCTTCAAGTAAAAATTTGGTAAATGTTACCTTCCCTTTCAGAAATCTAGCATCATTCTCTAGACTATGCTTTAACTTTCCAAGTGTCCAATATCACATTCTTTATAATAAATTCCGACAGATTCTTCTCTGTGAACAATAAGTTAACTGGTCTGTAGTTCATCATTCTCCATCTTCTTCACTTTGTAAATCCTTAGAATGCATTTATAACTTTCCAAATTGAATACGGAAAAATAGAATGATTCCCAATGCAATTATTATCTCTATTTCTGCTTTCTCTGAAATTCTGATATGAAGTACATTTGGTCCGTCAAACTTATCAATACAGTTATGTTTTCAAATGCTAC
>NW_025195778.1:0-4542 GCF_004010195.1 Chiloscyllium plagiosum
GTCTCTAAAATTTAGTTTTATAAAGTTTTGCAGTAACGTTTGATAACCTTGGAATCTATCTTAGCATTCCATGCTACTTTCTTTGTAAACTACTGTCGCTTTTATAGCCCTCCCAATTTACTGGAGTTCCACTTAATCTTGTCTTCCTGTAAGGGTTCTCTTTTAGATTCATACTGTACCCTCAATTTCCTTACAATGGAGACAGCAAATTGCTGTAAGCAATCTTAATCTTTCTTTCGAATCAATAAAAAGGTGTGGGGTAGGAAGTTAGCTTATTATTTTTGCAATTCATGTTTCTCAAACTCGAAAAATTCTGATGAGTCCTTCACTTTTTCATTGCTACGTCTATGGCACTATTAATCACAAACTGCAATGTTTATTACCTCTCTGGTTAGAATACATTGTAGCAAATACAGCAATAAACCTTAAGCAAGCAATGTGCTAATTCCACATTAAATGTGATGTCTTATCTGAATTCTAGCATACAGGTCAGCAGGTGATCAGGAAGGCTAATAGAAAGTCGGTCCTTATTTCATGGAGCTTGAAGTAGGGAAGTCTTACTGCAACTGTACAAGGCACTGGTGAGAATACATCTGCAGTACTGTGAGCTGTTTTGGTCCCCATGCTTAAGGAAAAATATTACTGCATACAAGACAGTTCCGAGAAAGTTCAATAGGATAATCTAGAGTAGAGGGACTGTCTTATAATCAAAAAGATTAAACTCTATTCATTGAAATTTAGAATATGAGGGGTAATCGCATTTAAATATAGGATTCTTAAGGGGCTTGACAGGGTAACTACTGAGATCATGTTTCTCTGCCTGAGAGATCAATAGACAGTTTCAGAACAAAGGGACACCAAACGTGATGAGGAATAATTTCTAGTCTCGTAGGATTGAATGCCTTAGGAACTCCTTGCAAAAGAGGAGCTTCGAGCAGAGTCCTCATGTATATTTAAAGCCGAGATCGACAGATTCTTGATCAGTCGGGGAATCAAGGCTGAGGAAAGGGCAGGAAATTGGACATGAGTTTTCCATCAGCTATGATTCTACTGAATGGCAGACAGGGCCAAACAGCCTACTCCTGTTCATATTTCTTATTGTCTTATGGTCTAATTCAACAGGATTAAAGGTAAATAAAGTAAGACAACTTGTTTATTAAGCTGTGTTTTTTATAAAAAAAATTATCAGCAAATCCGAGCACCCACCAAAAGAACAAAGAAATTAAAAACACTACCATAATACTACTTGTACTACTGTCACATCACAAGCTTATCTGAAATGGACTGCCAAAATGGACATTGTTTTTTACACCCAAAATAGAAACGCAACTCAAATAGCCATTGGAGGTGAAGATCTTCTGTGGGGAACTCAGCCCATAAAAGATTAATTGAGAGCTGAATTTCAGGAGTTTGATTGGCATAAGAAAGATATTAAGGGAAAGACAAGCAGTCTTGTTGACAGTTGCTTGCTGAACAGGCATTTTTCACAGAAAAGCTAATTTACCCTGATCAAAAGATAAGCAATTGCTGCTAATTTCATTTCTTCAGCTGCAGTAATTAGAAAAAAAAACATTTGTTTGCTTCTATGAATAATATTTAAAAAGCAAACAATTACATTCTATTACCAAATTGTTTTTTGTTTTCATTTAGAAGTTAATCGTTTGCTTCATTCTTCATGATAATTAGTTTTCCATTTTGATAAATACTTAAAATAATTATTTTCTTGTGCAGAACGTTAATGTCTAGTGGTCCCATCAGTGCATTGTGTCATAGCCTAAATCATGTATGGATGACTTAGGGGCAGAATTTCACATAATTAACTGCATAAAAGTGAAGGACTCATCAGAATTTTTCGAGTTTGAGAAACATGAATTGCAAAAATAATAAGCTAACTTCCTACACCACACCTTTTTATTGATTCGAAAGAAAGATTAAGATTGCTTACAGCAATTTGTTGTTGCATGCTAAACTGGCAAATTGGCATTAATATGCAAATGGCTTGCACTGTGCTCTACAAGGACCCGCAGTGCTGAGGAGAATAAAAGAAAGAAGAAGAAGGAGAATGAAGAAATTCACATTTCTTCAAATACAGCTCCATAAATCAAGTCACTGCTGAGTCTCTATTGTCATTGCTTTTAAATTCAAGCATGAGTGGCACAAAAACAGACAAGTGGAGGAAAATATCTATTGGTATTGATTTCAACAAGGCTGGTACTATAAGTAATAGCATTCAATTTCATGTACAGTGGTGATACCTGGCTCTACTTAACCGTTTCATCCCTGCATCTGTAGTGTTAGATTCCTTTCCTTTCCAGTCTCAGTTGAAACAAGATTTTGTCCAATTAAAGTTTGGGAAAGTCACAGCCGTTATCTTCAGGCTCAAAATGCTAAGTCTGCTTCCCATCACAACTACATGTATTTCCCTGGTCACTATCCAAGGGACAAGTAGATTGTTGCACGTTATTTGACATGAAAATCAGAGTAATATGTCTGGAACAGGATCCCAAATCCTCTCAAAGATCGCTTAATCAGGAGCCTGTAATAGTACATGTCTCTTCTTTAAGCTTCAGCTCAATCTATGCTTTTGGTTCCTACAGAATGGGGCCAAGAGTGTACCAGTTAATGAAATGGAGGTCTACACAATGTAAAAACACACTAAGTAATAAAAACATGATGTAGGGGTATACACACCTCCATTATACCTTATTTATATCATTGGTCACAAATAATAATAGAATTCTGCCTTAAACAAAACTTACCTCAGACACACAGTCTTCTCACTCACACCCTCAAATGACTACCTCTGAGATTGCAATAATACAGGTATTTGAGGCATATACGTTTTGCCAGTTTATTGAGAGTTCATAAAGTGCTAGTTAAAACAAAGTTTACTGTGTTCCAACGCTCTCCCAGAAAGCCTCAATCTTTGACTTTGTAAATTTTAGTTCATCCAACAATCTGCTGTCCATATTCTAATTCACACGAAACCCTGGTCAATCAATTATCTCTACAGTCACTAACCTACACTAATTCCATGCCCATCATGATCATTTCTTTTAAAATATTCATCATTCAAATCCTTACATGGCCTCACTTTTCTCTCCAGTAAACCATACACCCTTCCAAAAACAGATCCTCAGCTGTACCATCAGCCATCTTGATCTGATGGCCTGGAAATCCCTCCCTAAAAATATGTTTTCTTCCCTCAAAACTTTGAACTCTGTTCTTTTAAGATCACAAGGAAAGAAAACTCATTTTTATCAAACTGTCCCCTGCTTGGCCTAAAGTATATTTTTGTCTTATTCTGTTCCTTTGAAGCACTTAGGAAGGTTTTGTGATGTGATTGTTAAATGCTCTATAAAAGCAAATTTTTATTGCATTGCAAGATACCTTATCAACTAATTTAGGCAATGGTTAATACCAGCTAAATGTGGACTAGAACAAGTAGCCTACTTCATAATTGTCTTTACTTCATATGGGCCCTTGAGTGTCTCAGAGATAAAGTACCCAGGAAAAATTTAGAACATGCTCTTACCTTGTCTATTGACAATAGTTGCTAAAATATATAAGTGCAGTTATGACTTAAGGTTACAAGACAGCAAACACATTATTTGCTACCATTGCTCTATGGAGGTTATTTAATCACTGTTCATCACAGTCAATTAATTTCCAGTCGCTCTGACTTTTCATTAACTAAAGCTAAAACCTTGGTGTTGGAAAATTTGCATCAATAGTTGAGACGAGCAGGAAGAGGTGAGGTAACTTGTTGGACATTATCATGCAGCATTACAAACCGAATACTACTTATAACAGAGTTCTTATAGCAAAGGTTTAACATTTCAGCATTCTGTTCTCTTAAAATATCAAAACACGTGTGCATCATACATAAATTAAGTTTTAAATTTGAATATGCTTTAAAAAAACTCAAATATTTACTTTATCCTGTTATCCACTTTGAGGTTGTAGGCAACAACTTTGACCGTTATTAATAAAAAAAACCTGGATGACAGTATCCTTGAATCAAGCATCCATTCACCTGGTGAGACAAAAAAATGCTTTTGCAACTAAAGAGGTCCTCACAACTCAAGTTGGATGAAGTATTTCTTTTAAAATACGTTGCAAATGTGTGATGGTTTGAATGGATTACTTGACTGTAATAACATATTTGACTCTCTGACCTGGTAGAGACACATTACTGAAGCTATTGGTTAACGTCTGCCGCAAATTCTCGAGATGTTTGTGTAGAGTTACATTCTGGTTCTGTTCTTCAGCCAGCTCCTCTTCCAGTTTCTCTTTGGCACTTCTCATGTTGTCAATGTGCTTCTGCAAGACTGCATTCTGCTCCTCATATTCAATATTAGTCTTGCGCAATTTTCTCAACTCTGCCTCTCGAGCTGCAAAACAAAATCATTCAGCAAATTCCCAGTGCATTTCATACGATCCACATACAGTGATCTCCTTCATGAAGGCCAAATGCAGCATCAGAAAAGAAACACGTCCACAAACATATCCATTCAATCCACACATAAATGCGATTCTTTG
>NW_025195779.1:0-830 GCF_004010195.1 Chiloscyllium plagiosum
GGAATATCTGTAATAGAATGTTCCAGGGAATGAGGGTTACAGAACGTTCCGAGAAAAGTCAAATACAGACTTTTCTGAGAAATGTCGGGAACAGAGTGCTCTGGAGACTTTTAGTTACAAAATATTCTGGAGGACGTCAGTTATAGAATATTTCAGGAATGTCGGGTGCAGAACATTCTGTGGAACGTCGTGTGTAGAATGTTTTGGGGAATGTCCGGTCTAGAATGTTCTGTTGAATGTCAGGAATAGAACGTTCTGGAGAATGTAGGTTATAAAATATTCCAGGGAATGTACGTCTGTAATGCTCGAAACAATGATTGTTCCGGGGAATATCAGTTAAGGAATATTCCGGAGAATGTTGGGTCCAGAATATTTCGGTGAATTTTCGGAAGATAATGTTCCAGGGAATGTCAATTACACAATGTACCGGAGAGTGTTAGGTACAGAATGTTCCAGAGAATGTCGGTTGTAAAATGATCCAGTGAATGTCTGTTACAGACTGTTCTGGAGAATGTCGGTTTTAGAATGTGATGATGTCATAAGGATCCACATCACAAAGGCCCCACTACCCATTAAATTTGGTGTGACCCATTTAGCCGTCATGGTACGAATCTCTCTCCAAAATCAAATCAACAGGCACTTTGCTCACAAAATGAATAAATAAAGATCATAGTTCAAACATTTCATGTAAGATCCACTTAAATGATTAAGCAGATGTCACCCGTTATTCAAATATTCCCTCCACCTCTTTCTTCAGTTCTGTCCAACACTCCCAGCTCTAAAAAATATTTGATATCCAGTTCCCAAAATCATTTACCATTTGTCATGTC
>NW_025195779.1:1020-4542 GCF_004010195.1 Chiloscyllium plagiosum
CCACCGGCAGGGCGGACCCACCAGTGGTGGGTGGACCCTGGGTTACAATTCGGAAAGGAATTCCCCTGAAATTCCCCAACATGGATTGCATAACCCAGAAAATGTCATGGTAACAGGTCAGAGATGGTCAAGAAAATCGCCTGATAGTGTACATCTACTGCTGTTCACACCACCTCGCCATAATAAATCAGATCCCCTCGTGGTTGAAAACAAATTGAAGGAAGCACTGAGGGTGAAACGGACAAAGTACGTACTCTGTATGTGGGACTTCCATGTCCATAATCAAGAGTATCTCCACATGCCCACAACTCTGAGCATGTCGAGTCCTCAAATGAACAGACTATGGGACATGATGGGGAAACCAGGAAGAGGGAAACAATCTCACCAAACCGTTTGCCCATACAGTCCTGGCGGAGTGAAAGTCACAGCCACGTATTGAAGATACCGCTGACTGTGTTATGTCAAGGACGGAGTACTTTGAAAGGACAGATCAAACGAAACCAGGTGTTTATGAGGCACCGTGGGTAATCAGCAGCTGCAGCATCAATGGCCTTTCCTTCATCATATCGTGAGAAGTGGTCTGTTCACTGATGATTTCACACCTACACTATATTGAAGCAGGCTATTCAGCCCATGGAGAGTTTTAATCAGGAACAGAATGAGCTTCTTAGTCAGCAATTGGAGCATATCTATGAATCTCTCATGTCTGTTACATAGGAAGTTGAATTGATCATTCAGGCTTTCACATGAATATGAAAGGTCATTGGCGGGAAGCAGGGATACATTCGCCTTTACCAGTTTAACACAAATTTGTGGCCATAAATAAACAGTGAACAGTGCAGGGAGCTGAAATATTTGCAAAACTATGTTAAACACTAAACAAACAGTTCTTCCTAGCCATATTGGAAATTAAAGACGGCAAAAACTTTCATGCACTTACCCCCACACTCCAGATTCCTCAACCGTTCCAGACTCTTAGATCGGCCTCGGGAAACGCACGGACGCCATTAACCACGCGGCCGCTAAGCAGCCGCCGCCGCGAACCATGACGTCACTTCCGCCCCCACCGACCATGCAGCCTCCGCGATCGCTGCCCAGACAACCGCCTCCACAATCGCCATGAAAACCATCGCCAATAGATTCGCGGCCTCCGCGGGGCGCACAACCACCGGGAACAACACGGTTTCTGCCGTCGCCGCAGCCACTTCCGCACCCGGAGTTTCCGTCGCCAAATCTACCTCCGCCCCCCAGTGACGTCACTCAGCTGCAGAAAGAACACGCCGCATGTGTCTCCGCCCCTGCGCCGATCCCCGCCTCCGCGCCGATCCCCGCCCCCGCGCCGATTCCCACCCCCGCGCCGATCCCCGGCCCCGCGCCGATCCCTGCCCCCGGGCCGATCCCCACCCCCGGGCCGATCCCCGCACCCGCGCCGATCTCCGCCCCCGGGCCGATCTCCTCCACTTCCCGCAACTCCTATCACCGCCACCAAGCCTAACCCCGCCACTACACCCAGCTCCAGCCCCACACCTGGTCCTCGCTCCTAGACCTGCTATATTTTCACCATCCCTCCAGACCTCCCCCTCTCTGAGGATGAAAGATCAGCCCGCAGCAGAGGCCTCACCCTCATCCCCCTACCCTCCCGGATTATCGAGTTCAAAACGAGGAGACACATCGAACAATTCTTCCACTGCCTTTACCTCCGCGCCTACTTCTTCAACCAGGATTCGTGCCCACCCTCTGACGACCTCTTTTCCCACCTCCAACACACCCCATCCACCTGGACACCCCGTGCTGGCCTCTTACCTGCCCTCGATCTCTTCATAGCCAACTGCCTCTGCGACATTGACCGCCTCAACCTCTCCACTCTTCTCACCCACTCCAATCTGTCACGTCTACACTCCCTCTGTTCCCACCCGAACCTCACCATCAATCCAGCAGACAAGGGAGGCGCAGTGGTAGTTTGGCACACTGATCTTTATATTGCTGAGGCTAAATGCCAGCTCGCCGACATCTCCTCCGACTGCCCCCTTGACCATGACCCCACCTCCCACGACCAAACCATCATCTCCCAGACCATCCATACCCTCATCAAATCAGGGGATCTCCCATCCACCGCCTCCAACCGCATAGTCCAACAACCCCGCACTGCCCGCTTCTACCTCCTGCCCAAAATCCACAAACCTGACTGTCCCGGCTGACCCATTGTCTCAGCCTGCTCCTGCTCCATCGAACATATCTCTGCATACCTCGACTCGGTCCTGTCCCACTGAGTACAAGAACTCCCCACCTACGTTCGCAACACCACCCACGCCCTCAAACTCCTCCATTATTTTCGCTTCCCTGGTCCACAACGCCTTATCTTCACCAGGGACATCCAGCCCCGATACACCTACATCCACCACCACGAAGGCCTCAAAGCCCTCCGCTTCTTCCTTTCCCACCGAACCAATGGACACACTCCGACTGACTGAACTGGTCCTCACGCTGAACAACTTCTCTTTTCAATCCTCCCACTTCTTCCAAACCAAAGGAGTAGCCATAGGCACCCGCATGGGACCCAGCTATGCCTGTCTCTTCGTCGGATATGTGGAGCAGTCCATCCTCCGCAGCTACACTGGCACTACACCCCACCTTTTCCTCCGCTACATCGATGACTGTATCGGTGCTACCTCGTGCTCCCACGAGGAGGTTGAACAGTTCATCAATTTCCCCTCAGACGTGTTTGACGATGCTCTCCACTGCATCTCCTCCAACTCCCGCACCTCCGCCCTTGAACCCCGCCCATCCAATCGCCACCAGGACAGAACCCCACTGGTCATCACCTACCACCCCAGCAACCTACAGATACATCGTATCACCCTTCGTCATTTACTCCACCTCCAAACAGACCCCAACACCAAGGATATATTTGCCTCACTTCCCCTATCAGCCTCCCTCCGTGACTCCCTCGTCAGGTCCACACCCCCCACCAACCCAAACTCCACTCTCGGCATCTTTCTCTGCAACCGCAAGAAATGCAAAACTTGTGCCCACACCTCCTTCCTCACTTCCCTCCAAGGTCCCAAGGGATCCTTCCATATGTGTTGCAAATTCACCTGCACACCCACACACATCATTTCCTGCATTCACTGCACCCGATGTGGCCTCCTCTACATTGGGGAGACAGGCCACCTACTTGCGGAACTTTTCAGAGAACACCTCTGGGTCACCCGCACCAAGAAACCCAACCGTGGCTGAACATTTTAACTCCCCCTCCGACTCCGCCAAGGACATGCAGGTCCTTGGCCTCCTTCATCGCCAGACCATAGCAACACGACGCCTGGAGGAAGAGCGACTCACCTTCCGCCTAGGAACCCTCCGACCACAAGGAATGAATGCCGATTTCTCCAGCTTTCTCATTCCCCTCCCCCCACCTTATATCAGTCCCACCATCGTCCTCAGCACCGCCTTCTTGATCTGCAATCTTCTTCGCGAACTCTCCACCCCCAGCCCCTCTCCAGCCTATCACCCTCACCTTAACCT
>NW_025195780.1:0-4542 GCF_004010195.1 Chiloscyllium plagiosum
ACAACCCTCCACCACCTCCCTCTGTCTTCTACCATTGAGCCAGTTCTGTATCCAAATGGCTAGAACTGCCTGTATTCCATCTAACCTTGCTAATCAGTCTCCCATGGGGAACCTTGTCAAACGCCTTTCTGAAGTCGATATAGATCACATCTACTGCTCTGCCCTCATCAATCTTCTTTGTTACTTCTTCAAATCTTCAAAAAACGCAATCAAGTTTGTGAGACATGATTTCCCACACACAAAGCCATGTTGACTAGCTCGAATCAGTCCTTGTCTTTCCAAATACATGTACATCCTGTCCCTCAGGATTACCTCCAACAACTTGCCCACCACCGAGGTCAGGCTCACTGGTCTACAGTTCCCTGGCTTGTCTTTACCACCCTTCTTAAACAGTGGCACCACGTTTGCCAACCTCCAGTCTTCCGGCACCTCACATGTGACTATCGATGATACAAATATCTCAGCAAGTGGACCAGCAATCACTTCTCTAGCTTCCCACAGAGTTCTCGGGTACACCTGATCAGGTCCTGGGGATTTATCCACTTTTAACTGTTTCAAGACATCCAGCACTTCCTCCTCTGTAATCTGGACATTTTGCAAGATGTCCGTTGCGACATACCTTTGGAACGAGTGGGAGTTGGCCTTGAGCATGCTAGTTCAGATATAGGGACACTGCCATTGTGTCACAAGTTCCTTAAGAGTTTCGAATTGTTGATGCTAAATTGATTATGACTGATTTTTTTACTTTCCAACGTATATTCGGGAATCTGAGATTAGACAGCTAATATGCAGAATTAAATGTCCTGCTCACCTCAATTCCTGATCCCAGGATTCTGTCCAGCATTTATGCTGCAGCATCTTAAAAGGCCAGGGGCCTTTGCAATTCTTTTTGGGGCACAGAAAAAGGTCGCATTATGGGAAATCCTTGTCAATCAGCAGGTGTACAGACAGCCTACTGTTCTTGGTTGCAGCAAGAGGAGCCGTGTTGGGGGAAGCTTTGATTGGAAACAAGTAACACAGCATCTGATGAACAGCTCCCAGGGGCAATGGGAAAAGTTTCAAGTAAAAATTCAACCTGACATTCAGTGTCAATTTAGGCAAGATAAAGAGTTCAGCACATCTTCCAGGAATCCAATAGAATAAACATTATTAGCTGCTTACAATGAGCTCATCCACCTCTTTTTTTAACGTGTTTTGACTTCCTACTGTCAATGCTGATGCAGCTGTGCCTTTATTTTCAATGTCAGCCTTCACTTCAAAGTCTTTTTAAACTCACAATCCTTTCAAACATGCCTCTCCTCTTGTATGCACATGGCATGACACCATTTTTGGGCTACATGATGAAGGATACATAATTACCAAATGTCATTTGGTCCTTTAGCTTTCCAGTCGGCTAATGGGACATTTTGAAGCACCTGGGGTGAGCTGGAAAAGGTGACGGGATCTCATTCTTCCTCCCTCTCATCTCAGATAAAACATTTTGAAGAATCAAGCAGCAAGCCAATAGAGGCTGAGATGGATAGGCTAATAGTGATAACAATATGGGCGGCACGGTGGCATTATGGGCGGCACGGTGGCACAATGGGCGGCACGGTGGCACAGTGGTTAGCACTGCTGCCTCGCAGCGCCAGAGACCCGGGTTCAATTCCCGCCTCAGGCGACTCTCTGTGTGGAGTTTGCACATTCTCCCCGTGTCTGCGTGGGTTTCCTCCGGGTGCTCCGGTTTCCTCCCACAATCCAAAAATGTGCAGGTTAGGTGAATTAGCCAGGCTAAATTGCCCGTAGTGTTAGGTGAAGGGGTATATATAGGAGAATGGGTCTGGGTGGGTTATGCTTAGGCGGGTAGGTGTGGACTTGTTGGGCCGAAGGGCCTGTTTCCACACTGTAGGGAATCTAATCGAATCTAATCTAATTGGTTTCTCTTCTTTCCTTTAGGATTAACTGTCAGTGAGATATAAAATTAGGATTCTTTTCTATTATAAGAAATCCATAATCTCCATTGTTCAGGAAACCCTCTGTTTTACCATCTCTTTTCTTCCTATAAATATGCCAGAGAACAGAGTTCTAGAGACCCAGGTTCAAATCCAGCCTGCTCCAGAGGAGTGCAATAACATCTCTGACAAGGTTGATTTAAAATATATATTTTTCAGAATTTCTCATGTTTCTAATGTTATCCCTTGTTCATCCAAAACAGCAGTGCTGAGATAGAAACCTGTGGGTCTCAATGAGCAGCCTGGGACATGCAACACAAATGAAGAGCAGTAGCTGCTGGTGACACATGAAGAGGAAGATGTTGCTACACGGAGATTGCCAGGTGTCAGGTCTCTTGAATAGGTTGTGGATATAACCTTTATAGGTTCTGGACTTCAAAGGACAATCCTTGCATTGATATTTGGTGCAGATTTAACATTCTATTAAGCTCTAGTATGTTGGTTTAATATTCAAACTTGTACTTTATTAAACTTTTTGGCTTATGCCTTACATGTATTTTTTTTGAAAAATGATATTCTTTGATGTAATGTTGATTTTATATTAATGCCTCTTTTATACCTTACTTAGTACTCATATCTGGTATATGCTTAATTTTCCATTATTAGCTCATTTATGTTTCTTTTGTTATTCATATCTGATATATGTCTCACTTTGTCTTAACAAGTGTTGAATCCTTCTCTTGCTGTTAATATCTTGTATATGTTTTACATCCTATTAATATCTCTGCCTGTCATGTAATATTAATATAAGACTTGGAAAATAACCATTTTTTTCATTAGAACAAAGAATGTTATTGAATAATATAATAGTTGTGTTAAAAGTTATTAAGGTGGGACCAGATACTAGACTGTTTCCAGTTTTTGAAGAGTCAAGAACAGAATTAAATGTAAGAGATTTGGAACAGGATACAGGCGACATTGAGACCGTGGAATTCACTTGTAGGATTTGTGCTGGAGGCAGAAATTACAGCAACATTGGCTGTCAGTTTAGCTCAGTTGGTTGGACAGGTGGCCAATTTGCAATGCAGAGTAATACCAACTATCATAGCCTCAATTCCTGCACTGACTGGGAGGTTACCACAGTGGATTCTCCTTCTCAACCTCTCCTTTTGCCTGACATGTGGCAATCCTCAGGTTAAACCATCATTAGTCATCTCTTACTGAGAGAGCAGCCCTATGGTCTGGTTAAGACTATGGCACCTTTACACCGAGATTAGTAGCTGATGGTTTAAGTTGATAAAGGCTTTGGGAACACGGTCTGAAAATGTGGTTAAAACTATTTGCTGACAAGTTGGGTCAGCACCAAAATGGAATGCTGAGGTTTGATATCATGTTTCCATGTTGTAATTTCTATTTATTTCACTCCTTCTGTCTGATGATGGGGCTCAGTGGTTAGCACAGCTATCTAATGGTGCCAGGGACCTGGGATTGATTCCACCTTTGGGTGACTGTCTGTATAGAGTTTGCATGGGTTTCCTCCTGGTTCTCTGGTTTCCAGTCCAAAGATGTGCAAATTAGATGGATTGGCCATGCTAGGTTTTCCCCATAGTGTCCAGGGATGTGCAGATTAAGTGGATTGGCCCTGGGAAATGCAGGGTTGCAGAGATAGGTAGAGGGGTGGGTCTGAGAGGAATGCTGTTTGGAGGGTCAGTGTGAGCTCGATGGGTTGAATGGCCTGCTTCCACACTGGAGGGATTCTAAGATTCGATGATGACAGGCAAATCTGGCATTGGCATCAGAGATAAATCAGATGAAGAACGATCTTAGGGCTTTATCACAAAAATCTGCAAAGTAAATTTGTTTCCAGTGGCTGATGGTGGTCATGTTCGACCACAGGATCATTGCCCCAACACATTGTGAAAGCCAGCTGGCAGATGTACAGTGGGATTTTATGGTGGATCACATTTCCTTCAGTTAATATTCATTGTCACTGGCCTGGAAAATGCCTGAGGGGATGCAAGCATTCAGTCTTGTTTATTGTTAACCAGACACACTCCAAACATGAAGCTAGAAACACATCAGGTTTAGACAAAATGCTGCAAATTATTTTAATTTTATGTAACACGTGTTTAGCTTTTAAAGATATCCACAAATATTAGTAAAGTTTCAATAGAGATTGTTAGTTTGTAAAGTGTTTTATGATCATTTTCAACTTAAAGATTGCATTCTGACGAGGGGAATTAGTGAGGTTTAGAAGCATAGAAAATACATATAGGAGGAGGCCATTCGGCCTTCAAGCCTGCACTACCATTCAATAAGATCATGGCTCATCATGCAATCTCAGCATCCCATTCCCACCCTCTCCCTTCACCTCTTGATCCCTTTAGCTGCAAGGGCCAAATCCAGTTCCCTCTTGAAAATATCTAACAAACTGCCCCAACAGCAGAACACTTTGAGTGAAGAAATTCTTCCCCATCTCACTGCTGAATGGCTTACTACTTATTCTTAGATTGTTACCCCTTGTTCTGGACTTCCCCAATATCAGGAACATTCTTCCCGCATCCAGCCTGTCCAGTCCCATCAGGATTTTAAATGCTTCTATGAGATCTCC
>NW_025195781.1:0-4542 GCF_004010195.1 Chiloscyllium plagiosum
CCCTTTTCCCAAACTTTTCCTCGCCCTATTTGCTGTCCATTTTCGCGTCCATTTGCCTGCCTACTTGTCGAGGCAGAATTTGGCACTGCAGATGCTGGAGATTAGAGTCAAGATTAGAGTGGTGGAAAAGCCCTGATGTGGGGCTTCTACCTTAAACGTCGACATTCCTGCTTGTCGGATGTTGCCTGACCTGCTTTGCTTTCCATCACGACTGCAATCCTGTCTCTGCAATATTTCTCTGCCCATTTTGCCGTCGATTCTCCCTCCCCCTTAACCCTCAGTTCATCTTCCTACATTGCTACAAGTGCTCGTCTATAGAATGGCGTCGTCTGGGAGGTGAGAGTATGAAATAATAAATACAGGTGTGAAGTTCGTCACTCGTAGAGGTGTGCCTACGGGTGTTTGTTGACTTGGTGAGGTGTGGTTATGCATGGCTTACTCACTCGCACAGAATTGTGTTTCCAAAAGAAGATTGTTGAGAAGGGGTATCGTCCTTAAATGGACTCTTTCTTGTAGAATAGATGTTCCTTTGCTCGGCTGGGTTTGTCATGTGAAGTATTTTTGATGTTGAAGCATGCAATATTATTTTTGAAATATTTATCATTATTAACATTACATATGCACCAGCAATCTTGCAGTCGTTGTGTGTGGTGGTTGCGGAAAATATCCAGAGGATCTAAAAAAAGTCTCGACGAAACGAAGGCTGTTCTAAACGGTTATCGCCGCTTTCATTGGCGGTGGGAGGAGTGGGGTGGGTTTGGCGTGGAGTTGAGCGACTACACATAGTGGAAGAGGTTTCAGTCATAGTAGAGAACTGCATTTCTTTAAAGCTGGAAAATTGGTTCCATTCATCCATTTTAAATCTCAAAAGTAATCTTTTGGTTGTGGGTTATTGTTAATTTTCAAACATAAACCTTTCTTTTTCTCGAATGCCTCCTCTTGGTATTTTACATGATGCAGCATCATTTGGTATTCCAAGTAGACATCCGATATTGGAGATAAATCAGTTAACAGAAGAACTTTGGTCTTTGGAGCCTGCTCTGGTATTAAATGTGATATGGCTGATCCGCTATCTCAGTGGCATATTCCCAATTGCACTTCCACACACGGTGTCTTTATAATCTGAAGAATTAATCATCTCTTCCACGAACAGTTTCAGTGACCTGGCGCTTTCAGCATTCTGTGGTGGTGAATTCCATAGTTTCACAAGCCTTCGAATGAATAAAGTTTTCCTCCTTCCAGTCCAAAATGTCATTGAGCATATCCTGAAACATATTGTGAATTCCAAAACCAAGAGAAACATCAATCCTTCATGAATGCTTTTCCAGCATGATAGAACTTTATGCATTTTCATCTGACCCCCTCTCACCCTGTTCGAATGTGGAGAGTAGAGTCAATCAAGTCTTGCCTTTTAGGATATTTCTGCTATCCTTGTTATCAACCGAATGAATCTCTGCTGTGCTTTGGACAATACAAATATATTTATAGATGGCGTAAGCATATCAGCATGTAGCACTCCAGGTATGGCCCTATGTAACTGTAATACGACATTCCTAAATATAAACTCTGATCTTTGCCCTTCTACTTTCTCGGTGCATCTGTCTGCCTATTTTCATTTGGTTAACAACGTCACCCTTATCATATTTATTTTTCACATTTCCAAATGTGGCATCATTCCAAAAAAGAACTCGACCTTCTATCTTCTCCCTGTGCAGCCTACATCCTGGAGGACATAATCTTGTGTTGTCTAATTTCAAGTAAAGTTCCAACCCATCCTTTGGCTCCGTTTCCAGCCTCACGTCCTCCCATTCATTCCACCTCCCGTCCCTTTTTTCCAGCTACCAACCGGATTCATCCTTTCCATTGACCAACCAGATCATATCCACGAGCTATGTCCACCTATCACTACCTCGCCATCTTGCTACTCTCCTCACCCAACACGCCCTTCCGACTCGCTCTTTACATGTAGCTCCCCTATTCCGACGTATATCCCTGAAAAAGGGTGGATACCTGAAACTTTGGGGTGTCCACCTCCTAATGTTGCCTGGCTTGCTGTGTTCCCCAGCCCCCCTGTTGGTCTACTTTGCATCGCCTCATGCAGCTATTTTTCTTTGTTTATAACTTTCTGATTTTCAAACTAAGATTGCAATCTCAAATTCCGCCCCTTCTCAGGGCTTGTTTAATGCATTTGCCATTCCTCATCTGATCTAAATCACCTTGAATTCTCTTTGTATGCTCCTATAGAGTTTTGTGTCAAAAGCAAACTTGGAAATGTTGCATTTGGTTCCATCATCTCCAGTGGACAATGAAACGCCAGCATAAACAGCTTCTGGAAACTGTTCTTGGTGAGTTTAGCTAAGTTTAAAGAAATTGCTATCAGAGGAGATAACACCCGCAGATTCAATTCAGTATTAAACTTATTTGACAGTGTAAGAGCATGAGACATGGCAGGAGAGCTCAAAATTATAGTCTGCTCCATTTGCTCGATATGTGTGACTTGGTACATTTCTAGTGCCTGACACCTGCACGCTTGCTATCCGTGTCTCCAGCTGCAGTTACTGGAAGCCAGGGTTGTGGAGTTGATGCAGTTTCTGGGATGCTGTGGTGTATTCACAAGGTAGAGTGTATTGTGGATAGCACGTACAGCGGGATATTCATACCGCAGACTCAGACTCCAGAGATAGTAAGGGAATATTTGACCAACTTGCAGAAAGGGAGGGATAAGCATTCAGTGCAGGTATCTCCTGTGGTTATTCCACAGCAAAGCAGATATATGGCTTTGGATACTGTTGAGGACAATGGCACTATTGTTGACTCTGCGACAGAAGGAGGGTGAGATATGCACAGAAATTCTCCCATGAGGGGGTCCAATTGTAAGGGGGATATATGGGCGTTTCCGTTGCTGCAAAAGAGAGTCTACGAGGGTGTGTTGCCTCGCTGGGGCTCGGGCTCTGGATGCCTCCGAGCAGTTGCACGACATCCTGGGGAAAGGGCAAAGCTAGTAGCAGTGTAATACGTTGGTAATCATGACATAGGTTTTAACAAAATACGAGGGGATGGCCTACAAAAAGCAGAATTTTGAGAACTCGGAAGAAATTTGAGAAGTAGTACCTCAACGTCAGTTATCTCAATGTTGCTACAAATACCACAAGCTAGTCAGTCGAGACAGAAGGTAATATAGGATGAAAATGTTGGTGAAAAGATGGTGTGAGGGGAAGGGCTTCTGAATCATGGGGCATTGGCACAGGTTCTGGGGAAGGTCGAACCTGCACGCATTCCTGGGCAGGACCGTGACTAATATTCTTTTCCTGGGCATACGTGAATGTTTTTGAGGGCGATTTCAACTCGTGCGGCAGTGGCATTGCAACCCGAGAGTTGGGAAAGTAGATGCAAGAGTTGAGGGAGAGTTTGAAGCAAATGTAAACAGGACCAGAAACAAGAACATATTGGGAAACATGCTGCATAGAGCAGGGAAAGCTGTCTGAAATGTGTGTTTCAATGCGAGAAGTATAATAGGTAAGGAAATTAAGTTAGATTTTTGGTTGACATTTGGATACGGAGACTTACTAAAAGAATGACAGGGTTGGTTGCTGAATATCTCAGGATTTGTATATTTAAGGTATGACAGAAGGGGACGTAAAAAGGTGGTAGAGTTGCATTACTGGTAAAAGAGTATCTCACAGATGTACTTGGGGATGATACATCAGATGCCTTGTGCTGTGAGGCAATATGGGTGGAACTCGGGAATAGGAAAAGTTAAATCACCGTGCTGGGGTTATACTACAGACCACCCAACAGACATCAGGAGATAGACGATAGAATAAGTAGACCAATTTTAGTAATATGTAAACATGATAGTGAATTTGTGACGGGTAATGTCAACTTCCAATGTATTGGCTGAGACGCACTGCATGCCATTATCTTGGATGGAGTGGAGCTTGGACGTGCCACTCAGGAGGGTCTACTGAAACAGTATTTAAACAGCCCAAGCAAGGATGGAGTCATACTGGACCTGGATTGGGGAAATGAGCCCTGCCAGGTGTGTGAATCATTGGGTGAGCATTTGGGAGTAGTGACAATAATACCGTCAGATTTATGACACTCATGGATAGGGTCAACATAGTTCTCGGGACAAGGTATTAAATTGAAGCAGGGCGTACTATAGAAATGTTAGGAAGGAACTGGGGAATTTTTATTCAGAGCAGCTATTTGAGGGAAAACCCACATCGGATATGTGAGAGGATTTCAACCAGCAGTTGATAATAGTTTCAGAAGTAGCACATTCCTGAGAGAATGAAGGATACATATGGTAAGTGGCATGAATGTTTGATGACCAGATTTGTTATGAGCTTGGTCAAAATAGAAAGAAATGGAAATGTGTTGCTGGAAAAGCGCAGCAGGTCAGGCAGCATCTAGGGAACAGGAGAATCGACGTTTCGGGCATTACTGATGGAGCCTTTGAAGTCTATAAGGAAAGCAGGAAAGGACTTTAGTATAAATTAGGACAGCTGAAAAGATCGTGAAAAGTTGCCAGCAAAGACA
>NW_025195782.1:0-4542 GCF_004010195.1 Chiloscyllium plagiosum
ACATTTCCACAGTTAAAAGAAGAGGTCATTCAGTATCTCAAGCTTGTTGCACACTGATATGTGGAAACCATTGAGCCCGTCGAAACGACTGAACAAGAAGAGGGACAGCCCATTCAATCCTCCTGCCTGTTCCACAGGAAGAGAAGGGGCCTGGTCAGTACATCGAGCTGTTAAACAGGAACAGGCACAGCCCAATGAAACACTTAAATCTGATCCATGAGACCACGAGGAGAGTATTCAGCCCCACGAGATAGTTATACAGTAACAGGAGGGTGTCAGGGATACGCCAACATGACAAACCAATGAGACCGAGACTGCACTGATAGAGGGCTCCATGATGTTAATCATGGTTCCATTGTTTGTAGAACATGTTCTACTTTAACACGATTTGCTGGCAGTGAGGAGGCAAGTCAACTGTTTTCTGTCAAGTCTCAACAAGGCACCTTCCCTCTCCGAGAAGATGGTGCTCCATGTTCTCCATGGAGGTCATGAGCTGCTGGGAAGAGGTAACTCTTTTATCATGAAGGTATTGCGGCAGCTGTCAGGATTATGGATAACATGACGTTCATTGCAGATCATGCATCAATTGGTCTGTATTTACGTTGGGAGATTTTATTCAAAAGCCTGGACCCCCCCCCCCTCTCTATCTCAATTGAAATAGGGAGTGGGGGTGGTTTGGTCGATCGTTCTCAAAGGCTCTTAAACAATCGATAATCATGTAAACCAAGTGAAAAAAAAGCCATGGAATTTATCACCGTAAAAGTGTCTGTTTATAGCATCATGGGTGACTGTCCATCCCCCTAAAGGTTCAATGCAATCATCTCTTATTCTCTCACTGAGCGTCACTCACTGCTCATGGTGCCATTATCCCTGGGATTAGTCTGGTGAAACGTGAGAGAAAGTCAATCTTCAGTACCCCAAATCCTGCCTCAACAATACTCTCAGGGATGATCGTAATAATTCCCTTCTCTCACGTAGACATCGCCGTTTCTTTCCTGTGGCACAAAACACCATTCGTTCTCTATGCCCTACAACTGACATGGAATTTATAAGTTCATTACAGCTATATGAAAGCATCAATAAAGGCAGCACCAGAGATGTATGTGGAGATGTGCATCACTTTCGGAGAGTATTTCAATGAGATTGAATACATCCAAAATAGGGGATGATCACCTACCTGAATGGAAGTGAGCTGTAAGAATACGGGAAACAGAGGAAGGGAGCTATCTTTACTTCTGGTCTTCTATCACAGGATGTATGCAGCCCTGGTCAGGGGAGTATGTTATGCTGATCTAGAACTGAGTGGCTGGTTCAGCTGTTCCACAGGACATGAAACAGTAAAACACATTGCTGTGGGTCTGTAGTATTACAAGACAGGATAAATGTTCCTGCTTAATTAAAACCAACAACAGAGAAAAGATTTATCCAATGCAGTAATCTGTGATAATTCTAGAGTCCAAATCTATTTAAAATAAAAATTAACAACTTTATTTCTTAAACTGTGTCAGAGAATAATAAACGAACGACTATTTACAACAATTTCCTCTCACTTATCTTTGACCTTCCCCCTCCACAATACTAGTCCGACAGGACTCCTAATTAAGAGTTACAAAACAAAACTTCTAATCTCAAAACCAGGAAGCTTTCGATTCTTCTCCACATTCCTGTCTTCTTTTCTTCTTATGGCTTCTGCTTCACTAGTTATTCATCAATAAAACTACATTGAGGAGAGCTATTCTTCAGACAGACTTTGCCTGCTGGTAGCTTGACATTTCTCCTCTGAACTGTTCAATTTTCCACAGTCTTGTACCCCAGACCGTAGGATTGTGTCATTGGCTTTAAAGATTGTCAATGTATTAAATTCAAACTTGATTGGAGGTGGGTACATTCGGGTATAATTTAAACTGTTTGGCTGAATATGTTTTTGTCTCGAGACAATGAGCTAAATGAGTTGTTCGACTAAATGTTACATTATATCTATTTTTCCGAACACTTAGTGCTGTTAGGTGGTTATTGCTGGCTTTTCATTCTCCTCAGGTTTTCGTACACCCACATGATCATCACCAAAGTCACACGGAAACCTGACTAGGGAAGCATGACACACATTGACTTCTCAAAAGAACTTGAGTCAAGCAGATGGGTTTTTATAATAAATCATAATGGTTGTTGTTAAATTCCACCAATTTCTTTCATGGGATAATAACAGACTATTATTCTGTGGCTCTCGATTATGAGTCAATGGATTGACCACCATAAACTGTCTTCCTGTATGTGCAGAGAACACGTTAAACATCCTCAAGAACAATTATTTAGTGACGGACAAGTGGTTAGAAAGAACTTGAAATTGCTGCATCCGGATTGAACAAAGGCACAAACATAATTGGTTGAAATATTAGAGAAGTGGTGAGGCAAGTTGCTATTTCACCCAGAGTATGGTAGGGATCTGGGAGTCACACATGGAAGCAGATTACAGGCAGAAACTCTCAAACAGTTATACAAAGGCGCCTGGATCTGCACCTGAAGGCCGAAAGTTTCCGGGAGATAGAACGAGGGCTTTTACAAAACGTTACTTCTTGTCCAATGCAGACAGTGATCTCCTCTATACTGTGCTATTTTCTGAAGTTTTCAAAGGTTACCAATATCTGACAGGATCAATACGCAGGGATGAGGGGAGAGGGCCGGGAGGAGCAGTGTGTAAATTGATTAGCATCACAATAATACTGCTCCAATTCTTTATAAACAATGCTATGTCATTGTTTTGGCCTTTTTTGTCCTTCCTGTACAAATGGGGAAACCTTTGATTATCCAGTTCTCAGTCGTGGTCCAACTGCAGCCACATCTCCATAATGATAGAGATACCTGACCTGGTTCATACTATTTAAAGGTCCCTTTTCATTGGCCTTTTTGAAACGGTCGTCATGAATTCAGGGATGTCAGCAAGTGCAGAGCCCAGGATGGCTGTCGGGTCCACAGGAGGATACAGAGATAGGAAGATGTATGAAGGCTGGGGATATTACAGGGATATGGGTTGTTCTAGAGGCGGAAGGAGATTACAAAGACAAGAATAGTTTTAGGTTTTAGTTGAAGTGAAAATGGAGCCAGATCAATAATCTTGCTGCAAGACCCTTGTAGAGAGAAACCCTCCCTAAAACCTGATAAAAATGTTACCTGAACAATTTGTCACATGATATAGCTCTCCCTGTCTCTGCATCAGAAATAAACATTCTGTCCACTGTGCCTATAAACGGTCAGTCTCTGGAACATCCTTCATGTTCCATGACCCTTCCCACTTCTGTAAACCCACTGGTTTCTAGAAACATTCCTATTTGTGTAAAGATCTCCATGCCCTATGAAGCTCCCTGCTTCAAAACCCTCTTCCTTCTTATGGAGACGATCACACACAAATGGCAATCGAGTTTTTGGAAAGCGGTGAGAGATTAGTAAGAGACGTTCTGAGTGGAGGGCGTTGAGATCGAGAGTTCGCAGAAAACAGAAAAAAAGCTTCTACTGGTCCTGCAGGAGATTGATAACAGGAGGATCTACTGAAAGGGACAGGACTTTCCTTGGATAATTTTACAGAGACAGTGTTGGCGAAACTGGAGGAGCTTTCAGAGAAGAGGAGATTTGTAGGTGTTAATGAACGTTAGAGTGTTTGTATAGTGATTGGAATGGGGTCAGTCAGGTAAACCTCATTAATACATGTTCCCTGATTGGGATTGTGAACTTGGTCCAATCAGGGAATCCTGGCTGACATAAATAAACAGGAGCATAGGGGGCTCTGTTCACTATTGGAACCGGCTCTGAGCTAATGTCGGTCACTGCCATGCATTGTGCATGTAGAAACAAATGGTAACTTGGCGAGGGGATACCGGCCTCTGTGGAGTTATTTCAGTTTTAACATCTGGTAGATATTACAGAGAGAAGGAGAGCTGGCGGTGTTTCCACAGATCAGGATGGATTTGGACTCTGGAGGTTGCAGAGACAGTGAGCTGTGTCAGATCAGAAGGTAGTTACAGAATCGGGAGCACTATCGGGACTGGAGGATGTTACACAGCTGGTTAGGCATTGGAGTAGGTTACACAACAGGGAAAACTGTAGGAACTGCAGTAAAGAAAAGAGATGGGCAGTCAAGTCAGTGCTGGAGGAAGTTGGAGATATAATGAACACTGCAGTGGCTGGAGTTTATGGAGACACTGCAATCTGTCAGGGAAGGAGGCAGTTAGTAACGTTGATTGGATTAGAGGAGATTGTAGAGATTAGGTTACTATGGGTCATAGTAGTTGCAGAGAAGGGAAGAGCTGTAAAGATTTGAGAAGTTTTTGTACAGAGAAAAGATTATCGAGGCTGGAGGAGACACCAGAGAAAGAAGGTTTACAAGGCCTGTGTGAGTTACAGGGATAAGGAGGGCTCCATTGGAGGTTAGAATTTATCATACAGAATCGACTAGTTTACAAAGACAGGATTTTTTGGATTTGGAGGACTCTCAAGACGACACACTGAAGGACACAGACACCTTATGACACAGATGGGGGTCATTTGGCC
>NW_025195783.1:0-3396 GCF_004010195.1 Chiloscyllium plagiosum
ACATAACAACATTGCTTAGAGCCAATACTGCTAGGCAGTCATCATGTGAGACCATACATTGAAAAGTTAGAAACAAAAATGGGATGGTCAGTCTGCTGGGATGGTGATTCGACCCTCAAGTAGTCAGCAGGTACGAGAGGAGCAAAGATATCGTGGGTTTGCAGGTAACTGTAAAAATAATAGAGTAATATTGGTTGGAGATTTTAACTTCCCCTGGATTGACTGGGTCACACAGTGTGTAAAAGGCCCATACATGAGTGGAATTTGTCAAATATGTCGAAGAAAGTTTCCTAAACCAAGACCTAGTGGGTCCTACGCTTCTCAGGCCGATGCAACACTGGACCTCCTCTCAGAAACCGAGGTCAAGCAAGTGACTGAAGTATCAGTCGGAGAGCATGTTGCGTCCAGTGACCACAACTATCTTAGTTTTAACATAGTTATGGAAAACGATCAGTCAGGTTCACGGATTTAGGTCTTAAACTGGAACTGGGCCAATATTGGGTCCATTCAGCAGGGGTTGATTGGGTGAAGTTAAAAATCACACACCAGGCTATAGCCCAGATGGTTTTCAGGGGAACTTCGATTATCTGAACGAGATAGGCGGGCACTATATCGTTCGAATAATTATTCAATTAATCGATTCAATGCCTTTCCTCTGGGGCTCGGAGTTTTCAATCCAGTCTGCTCCCTGTTCAGGTGACGAGGCAGCAGCAAGCCATGAGCGAGCCCCCAAGCCCTGCCAGCCCCCAGGAACATCCCCTGTTCGCCTCCAAACACATCCAACACTGCCCCCTCCCGCCCCTCAACCTTGCACCCCCACCTGCCCCAAACCCACCCAACAGCGATCCCGCCACTAAAACCATCCGACACCATCCTCCACCCGCCACCTGCCACCACTTCCCAAACAGGTTCGACATCACCCTCAGCCCGTCCCCAAACCCGTCCAACACCGCCCCCCGCCAGCCACACCCACCGCCCCATCCCCGCCCACGCCCGTGCCCCCGTAAGTGTTACCCAGATAAGCGGATAGTGAAGAAGCTGTTTGGTATGTTTTCCTTTATTGGACAGAGCATTAATTATAAGAGTTTGGAGGTCAGGTGGCAGCTGTACAGAACACTGGTTAGGGCACTTTTGGAATCTTGCATTCTGGTCTTTTTCCTATTGGATGGATGTTGTGAAACTTGAAAGTCTTCAGAAAAGATTTACAAGGATGTTGCCAGGTTTAGACGATTTGAGCGAAAGGGAGAGGCTGCAACGACTGGGACTGTTTTCCCTGGAGCGTCAGAGGCTGAGGGGTGACATTCTTGAGGTTTCTAAAATCATGAGGGGCATGGATAGGATAAACAGACAATGTATTTTTCCTGGGGTGGGGGGGGGGGGTGGTCCTGAATTAGACGGCATAGGTTTAGGGTGAGAGACGAAAGACTTAAAAGGGACCTAAGGGGCAACTTTTCCACGCAGAGTGTGGTGTATGTATGGAATGTACTGCTAGAGGAAGTGGTGGAGGCTGGTACAATTGCTGCATTCAAAAGGCATCTGGATTGGTATATGAATAAAAAGGGTTTAGTGGGATATGGGCCAAGTGCTGGTAGATGGGACGAGATTAAGAAAGGATATCTGGTCGACGTGGACGAGTTGGACCAAAGGGTCCGTTTATGTGCTGTACGTCTCTAGGACTCTCTGGCTCTAAATGTTTTCCACTGTTCATTTACAGATTGACATTTCAGTCTGTTTCCCCTGTTTACCTTGGTCAGTGCTCTCAATATCATGTAATTGGTTTTGTTACTGATGCTCGGTTGTGCTTTATGGTCACTTTAAAATGTCATAATCTCTTTGAATTCCGGTATAATTTCCTGGATAATATCGGTATGATATTACTCATTCATTCAGCTTCATCACCCAACGGTCGACCTGAGATAGTTACATCCCTAGTTATTTGCCCAATGTGTTATTCAAAGAAACACTGACAAAAACATTCAAGGAGAATCTTTGATAATATCATACTTGCCAATGTGTCTGTCCCAGATTATACAAAGTTTGAAGTCTCCCAAAATTATCTCACCGCCTTTGCGACAAATTCTAATGAATTCCTGTTTAATGAAGGGATGAGCAGCGTCACAACTGTTCTCCTACTTGTGTTTTTGACACGTAGCACACAGAATTTGCATTCAGGATGATTCAGCTGCATAATCTGAAACCAAATGCTTTCTCTGTAATACCTTTGTTATCCATTACTATCAGGGTTCCCATTTTGCTTTTCCTTCTGCCTGAGATCCTGTAAGGTTGTTTACCGTTGAATATTTATGTTCCACCTTTGTTCACCCTTTAATCACGTCTCTCGGCTGACTGAATCTCATTTATCTCGGTGTCACAAGGCTATTACCTTATTGCAGATACTTTGGCAACTCCAAAAAAAAAATAATTTACGTTTTCCCACAATTTCCTATCACAATCCTATTCATTGATGTACATTTTTAATTCAACTCTGTCCCTTCCTGTTCCTTTCTGCTTGTCTTCAGCCATATCCCCATGCTGTTCCGAGGCTTCAGATTTGGTCTTTGGATTTGTAAAGCTCCTTTCACCTGAACCCTTTCCCTGCATTTTCTCTGTCAGTTTAAAGCCCTGTGCATAAACCTACCTACATGATTAGCCAGGACACTCATGCGATGTTGCTGTCACTGGCTGGTCAGCAGTTCATGCCGACCAACAGCTGCCCTAGAGCTTGCCAGACCATTTCAGAGGGCAGTTGAGAGTCAATTCCATTACCCTAGGTCTGGATTCATATGTATGCCAGACTGACAGCCTATAACAGATCTCCTTCTTTATAGTATATTAAGTAGTCAGATGGGTATCCCTGACACCGGCATTAAATTCTGGATGAAGAGTCTAGTGAGAGAAACACTCGGCCATTGCCTGGCCCACTGATTCCTCCCTCATCCCTGAGTACTGATCCCAGTGCATCATGAATCAACCCCTTCGTCCTGATTGTGGCTTGATCCTGATACCTTCCTGCACTCTGGTGATATCACTCAGGATCTCTCCATGTGGTATCCCTCACTGTGTGGGTCTAATTGTTGTCGGTGATTGCAGCTTTTGCAGCTACTCCAGATCCTGAGCCAACAGAATTCTCCACTCCAGAGAGACGCAGCAGCACAGGCCAGGGATGGAGACTGTATTTACCAGTTCTCTGTGGGACTCAGCATCATTCTCCATGTGTAACCCTCACTGCATCAGTCTGATTTACCATTCTGTCTGTTTCTCTGTCTCCTGTAGGTACTCAGTATATTCCTGACTCAGCAGAATTCCCAACTCCTATCTCGTCTATCATCACAGTGAAGACGGTTGGTCAGCCAGAGCGATGGAGAGTGAGATCTGGAGCCTTCAGTAAATCCTGCA
>NW_025195783.1:3647-4542 GCF_004010195.1 Chiloscyllium plagiosum
CCTCCCATATTCCTGCTGTATATTTGAAACCTACTCCAATGTTGACGTCTCTCCCGATTTGTAAATTGCTCCCGTCTCAGTAGCATGTCCAATCTCAATAATCTTATCGTGCACTCAGTACAATGATCCCTAATTCGGTAGTTTTATACAATACCTACAGTGCACCCTGTCTCTATAAAATCCTCCAGCCTGGACCAAAATACCTTCTGTGTACCTTCTTCAAGCCCCAAGAGAACATGATATGACTGTAACCTTCTGCAGACCCGATCACACTCCTGCATCCTGGCAGATATCACCACACGACCTCAGTAACCTTCTCCCATCCCTACCGAGCTCCTTATCTGGATAAACACCTCCAGATCCTTTTCCAGCCGCAACAGCACTCCACATCTGTTTGCTCCTCCACTCCCTACAGCCCTCCCAGCCCCTCAAACACTGTGTAATTCTGCAATTTGGGGCAGCACGGTGGCTCAGTGGTGAGCAATGGTGCCTCACAGCGCCAGGGACCCAGGTTTGATTCCAGCGTTGGGCGACTGTGTGGAGTTTGCACATTCTCCCCATGTCTGCGTAGGTTTCCTCTGGGTGCTCCGGTTTCCTCCCACAGTCCCACATCCCAAAGATGAATTGGCTATTATAAGTTGCCCACAGAGTTAGTTGCATTAATCAGAGGGAGATGTGTCTGGATAGGTTATTCTTCGGAGGGTTCGTGTGGATTTGTTCAGCCGAAGTGTCTGTTTCCATACTGTGGGGCATCTAATCTAAACTCTCCCTCTGTGTTCCATATTACTGTCGCTAAAATAATTCCCTTATCCATAAACAGTCCCAAACCCCCCAAACCTTCGAGTCTCTGTGAACTCCCATAGCTCCAATATCTCTCCTTATCTTTGCAACTTCT
>NW_025195784.1:0-2256 GCF_004010195.1 Chiloscyllium plagiosum
ATAACCTTAAATCAATAACCTTCCCTGCTCTGTAGGATAAGGGTTACCATATTGTCTCTGCTCCCTCACACTCGCTGTACATCTGTTATAGCACCGACCCCCGAACAAAGCTCATGTTCCACCACTCTCACTACTGCATGCAGCACCTTCGCTCTCTGTCTCTCTTCTCTCCCTCGCCTTTACAATACCTTCCACACAGTTATAGAATATTCTGTAGAATGCTGATTATGGAATGCTCCAGATAACGTTCCAAGTAATTCCCAGTTTCAGGAAAATGGCAGTGCCCCAGGTGTAACACAACGAGGAAGGAGTAGAGATGTATAGTTTTCAAAGCACCCACAATTCAAACATTGCTGAGGCCATTCAGCCCTCTAACGTGCTATAGCATTAAACAAGGTCCCAGCTGATCTAATTGCTTTGCCACCTCCATGTTACAGGAGATTCCAGTCTTTCAACCCTCTGGGTTCCTGTCACTTACGAGACAACAGTCAGGCAGTTTTACCCCGGTTTTCTTCAAGCGCTTGATCGAGGGCATTTCCCATGGTGATGGACACTCCTAACAATATATTCCATCTGCTTTAAACTTTCATGCAACGGTCAGCATGCTTTACACAGACCAAACAAAAATCTACACTTATGTAATGGTTATAGACATCCAATTAGACTTAGTAATTCTGGTTATCTCACTTGACTCACCTTAATGATATCAAACCAAAGAAAGCTTCTAAACACGTCTAGTTATAAAACACAATTTCGAGCAGAGAACCTTTTTACCCTCAGCCGTTATCTTGACTGTTAACTGAATTGTACCCTTTTCATTATTATGAAAGTTTCTCTTGCCCTTTGTCTGTGACCGTTTCTGTGTATAACAGTCGCACTGTCTCCCACTCAGTTGGCTGGACGGCAGGATTGTGATGCAGAGGTTCAATTCCTCATACTGACAGAGGTTCCCATGGTGAGGACACTCTCTCAACCTCACCCCATCACCCGAGGTGTGGTGATCCTCAGGATAAACTACCATGAGTGGTCTGTCTAATGAGAGTACTTTGGGACTATATTCTATCAATTTAAGCGTTTTAAATTAAAAAAATTGAAAAGAGATTTTTAATAAAATAATAACCGAAGAACGACACAACTCAAATAACTGAATAAAAAACTCATGTGCATGTACATACAAACCAAGTTTAAAACATCGAATGGACAGAAGAAAAAACAAAAATAAACAATAAATAATGAATAAATAATACAGCTCAGCGTAACAAAACGATAGCTCTCGTTCTTCAAGGGCATTGACTGATACACATTTTTATGTTCATAATTCTTCCTCGCTGGGTATTAGATAAATTACACAATATCGTCATGGCTACATATAAGCCCTTCTTAGAGTGGCAGATAAGCCTGTATCATGGTAATCCAAAGAGGGCTGCCACTTATTATATAAATCTCTGTTTATTGGTGAACCGTACTGGTAACAACGTTCAAAGGGATATTCTCCATGAAGAACCTACAACGACCCAGACATCCAACACATCCAGACATCCGAGCACAGAAAGTAAGGATATGTTTTTTTTCCTGGTGCATCTGCGTAAGGAACCGTGAGGAGGCCCAGGAAAAGAAAAACAGGGTCCGTATTCAATTCAGTCCGAACAGATGGCTGCCAATCAGCCTGTTTACTCTGCTTTGCTGTTCAATTGGATTTTAGCTATTCTGTTCCTTTTAATGGCAGAGACTTTGCCTCGCATCCCTAGCGGGTCAGAAAGTGACCAGTGTCTTTGTGCATTCCTTGCGTAGGGAGCATCCAGTGCCAGGCGATGGGGTGTGGGGAATCCTGGGATGGCTCGATGAAAGGCTGCATGCAGTGACGGATGGACTCAGGGATTGTAAGCGACAGAGCAGGTAATCAGAGACATGCACTCACATAAGTAGCTGGGGAGCCCGAGCATCACTGCTACTTTTACAATAAACCCGTCATATTTGCAGCAATTCTCCTCAATTACAAGTAAATATACTGCAGATGGCAGAAACCTGAAACAAACATAGAAACATACTGTGAAGAGAGAAAAGAGTTAATTCTCCCAATGCAGACACGGGGAGATTGTAAAGAAAACTCCACAAAGACAGGGTCCAGAGATTGGAATTATTCTTATTTGAATGAAAATAGGCTTATCAGTGATAGGCAACATGGTTTTGTGCAGAGAAGGTCATGTCTTACCAAATCAATAGAATTCTTTGAGGAAGTGACAAAGTTGATTGATG
>NW_025195784.1:2662-4542 GCF_004010195.1 Chiloscyllium plagiosum
GCTGATCTTGTTCCTGTTGATCTCGCCTCGCACACGCCCTGTGCATCGTAACCTGCATGGCTCTCAAACATATTTTATAGCCATTGTTCTCTACATCATTGTTTACTATGCTTTGCCTATATATCTTGGTACAGGTCAAAGTAAATCTTCACCTCCCTTCCCCCAGTTCCTCCAGTGCTCACTCCCAGCTGTCTCTGGTCCTCACCCCCAGAACCTCCCATTCCCCACCTCCAGCACACTGTGACCCAATCCCTAACTCCCTGTGTGCTTTGTATCTCACTATTTCTCTCACACTGTCTGTATCCGTGTTTTCCTTTTCTCTGTCTTCTGTTTCTTTTCCAGAACTTACTATCTCCCCTTATCCCTGTTCCTATGACTGTTTGTTTCTTGTTTTGTTTCCTTTCTCTGTTTTACTGACTGTCCTTCTGTTTCCCTCGCTATTTTTTCTCTCTCTCCTTATACGTGTCTGTCTCTTTCTCACTTGTTGTGATGGTGATGGCTTCTGTATTCTTTTGAAGCATGTGATGGCTCTTTGGTTGGATGTTGGCAATACAATAAACTTAATTGTGCTTTGGTATCTTGGTCATAATTTAAATTTATTGGTTAAACTTCAATTGTTTCAAAACAGCAACCAGAACTTGGATATCCATTTAACAACCAATTGTTACATCGAAATATTGTGGAACTGCCTTCTCCCAGTGCTCTGCATACTGGCAACTGAAAACATTCTATTCACGTACATAATAGTGTGACGGTAACTGCTTTTCCCAGGACCATAAGAATCTGCAGACGGTTGCGTGCACAGCCCAGACTATCATGGAAGACAACCGTTCATCCATTTAGACTTCTCATTGTCAGCGAAAGGCTGGCAACATCAAAATCTCTCCAAAACCGGTAATGATCTCCTACAACCTCTTCCAAAAGGGAGGAGATACAGAGGCTTGAAAACATGGACCAGCATGCTCAGGAACACCTTCTTCCCTACCGTAATTACACTGACGAATTGACATCTCTTAATTTTCAAATAATATTAACCTTGCTAACGTCGATCTTGCTTTGCACAGCTCCCATGCAACTGTCACCTTGCATGCCTCACTCTGTCTAAGTGCCATTGAGGCTCAAGGTCTTCTCAAGGGCAATCCAAAAAGCGATACCTAAATGCCATTAATAAATATAAGAAGATGACGACACTCAGGGAAGACAGACAGTTGGGATCAAATCGCTTTGAACATGATCTTAGGTACACACAGGTTTCCCTCAGTAACTGAAAGTAATCTGATATGGCGTAAAGCGAAGTAGCATTAATTTATGTGGAAAAAAATCACCTTTCTTGGTAAAAGTGAAAATCCTCTTCAGATTTCTTTTGGGTAGCGAAAACAGGACCTGACGGAGGTTTTTCGGAAAGGGAAGTGGCAAAAAGCACACGTTTGAATAGCGGGCGATACATGTACTGACATGGGCATGATATTCAGGAAGATGGGATAAATGAGGTGAATCTCACATTTTATTTCCATCCCAGCTGATCATCAGTCCCTTTGTTTGCTCTTTTTCTTCTATCTCGATCTCTATCGATTCAACTCATTCCTCCTCCTCTTCAAAGCAGGCGTCCCTGTCACCAGCATTATTTACACTATTTTCCAGCTGCTTTCAGTTCATAAAAGCTCCCCACTACTTTCTGTTCTTTTCTTGGCATTTTTTATGCAATTTCAGATCTCCAGCATCTTCCGTTATTTGGTTTAACCTTCAAATTTGTTATTTCATGGGAAGTCGGCATCTCTGCCAAGCATTTGTTAATGATCACTAATTGTCCTGACTGTGAGGCCATTCCACCAGCCAATGTAAAGTAGAAGTCACACTTAGACCAGACCGGGTAGTAACAT